>NW_009697225.1:24771-53794 GCF_000703405.1 Apaloderma vittatum
ATATTTGGGGGGTTTGGGATGCGGATCGTGTCATCTAGTGTTAGTATTTAAAAAAAAAAAAAAAAAAACCGGGCAAGAAGGGAGCTGGCCTTATAAATATTAATGAAGCATTTCTATTTTTCCCTTTTCTTTCAAGATCTGGATTATAAAAATACCTATAGCTGTGACAAAAGCCCCCAAGGGACAGAACTTGCGTCTCTGAGTTGTATGGAGGCAGAATCTCTCCTCTAATGCTTTGTGGATCTGTTAGTCCCCATCAGACGAGACTGCCTCCATGCTTGAGCTCAGGAGGGGAGCGGAGGAACTTTGGGAAGGTTTGTTTTCCGAAGGGATATTAGTTATCGCAGAGGGAATCGAAGCTTTGGGCTCTGCCCTCGCCTTGCCTGATGTTTAACCCTGCTGCCTCCTCTCCTTCGCTGTGTCGAGAAAGTCACTGTAGCTGATGCTTTGAGCTCTTGTATAATGAATGTGTTCCTCTTCACTTCACCTTTGCCCACCCTCACGTCTTGCCTTTTAAAAGCCAGCACACGATTATTCTTGTTTCCCACCAGTGATCTGCCAGTCATGCGAGATTTGTCGCTGGGCTGAGGGTGTCTCTGTGTTCCTACAAAGAACGGTCTGAGCAGCAGCCTGACCCTTGGGGTCAGGGCAGTGGGTTGCAAGGCCCCTCCTTGGAGGAGATCCCCCAGCAAACCGCCCTGCAGCCACCCTCCAGCCTCCCCGGGCTCCCTTCTCCTGCTGTTGCCATCAAAAAGTCAGCAGCAAAATGTTCCCGGAGCCCCTGACCCTTCCGCAGGGCTCTGCAGGGGAAGCGATCCCCGCGTGCGGGCGCGATGGCTCCTGCTGCACCAGTTGCCTCGTGCCGGCATCAGCCTCGTCGTGTTCTCGGGTTTGGTCTGGGCTCAGCGGGTGTTGAATGCCTGCACTTCCCTGCCAAGGCTGGGGCTGAGTCAGAATCGAAATGTTCTGCAGGGACATGCTGTTTGCAATTATTTCATTCATTTTTCTTTTCCTTCCCGAACACCCAAACCTTCTGTTGACGTCCTTTTTGTTTCAGTGCTGCGTTTTTCTGCTTGCATAAGCTCTGAAAAATCGGCGCTTAAAAGTAATGCTCCAGTTGACGAGAGTGACCTTCTTACTAAAAAAGGTGATTCTTGGGGGTGGATTTGTTTCAATGCTGCATTTTTCTGCTTGCGCTTAAAAGTAATGCTCCAGTTGACGAGAGTGACCTTCTTACTAAAAAAGGTGATTCTTGGGGGTGGAGAGTGCAGAGATTTTCACTTGGGGTTTTTTTTAGTGGTTGTTTTGGGTATGGGAAGATGTGTCCTGAAGCATCAGTGTTTGCCAGAGACTAGAAAAATCTGAGTTCAGTCAGATCTACTGGAAAGGCAAATTGGGCAGAAGGACAGATGGGGCGAATCTTGTGTCTGAGGGCTGGGAGAGGAGGGAGGTGCTACTGGAGTGACTGGGTTAACTGGGAAGGGAGTGTTCTCCCCCTGACTCTGAGTCACCAGCGAGCAAAACACGGGCATGAGTGACCTCTCCCTGTGTCTCACTGTGTGGAGCGAGCCAAGAAACGCCCTTGGGAACTTCTTCAGGTGAGATGCTCCGAGTTGTGAAGGGGAAGGAGGTGGAGCTCATGCACGTAGTGAGCCGTCGTGCCCAGCCCCGATGTCTACGGCCCCAGAAATGGCAGGGACCTCCCTGGCTTCTCCTCTCCAGCACCATTTTACAGCCTTGAGGAACGTGGGAGATGCGGATCCTCAGGCATTTGGAAGAGGCAGCACAGGGCAAAATTTGGGGGAAGGCTTAGGGAGGAGGACTGAGGTTAACAGAGATGGCTTTGTTTCTCTTGCCAGCTCAGTGGGATTTGCTGCAGACAGAGGTGACCTCTGGGTGTTTAAAAAGAGCAAAATTAGGTCAGTTGTCTGTGTTGTAGGGCTGGGGGCATCAGTGTGGCTGCAAGATGGGCAGTGATGTGTGGGGGACAATGAAGAGGGATGCAAAGTGCGGCAGGGCAGGAGCACGGGGTCTGTCCCAGCGGGTGGGAGAGCCTCTTCTGCATTGCGAGGAGATGCGTGTGTGGGAATAATCCAGGAATGAGATTTTTGGATCTTGTTCTGGAAACATTGGGTCTGGAGCCCAGAGTTTGACGTTTACCTGCCACCGCGTGCCCTGGGTGAGCGGTGCGTGTCCCTCCGGGCAATCCCTGCTTGGGAGGAGGCACGCAAGGGTTGCCCAACACCAGCAACCAGCTGCTGTTCCATTGACGTTAAAAATACTGTAAGCTGTATTTTTTTATTTATTTGTCTCTTAAAGTACCAGCCCAACTCTCACTTGCACAAGATAATGCTGGTGTGCTGGCATAAGAAAAAAGCGACCGGTGTTCAGATGGGCCTCTCAACAGCAGTGTGATTTCGGACTGTGACCCTTTTTGACGGTGGCTGATTTGAGAGGCAGACTGCCTGAAGGCTGGGCTCTCGGGGTGCACAAACCATGCCTGATAGGTTTCAATCAGCTTGCCCAGGCTTTTGTAAAATGGCTTTTTAAATCACCGCCATATGATGATTATTAGTATTATTTCTAGGCATGCTCTGCGGCCGGCCAGATGGCACACCCAAGTACACTGTTTATTAACTACACTCAAATGCAGACCATCAAATAAAAATAAAAAAAAATCCCTTTCCCGAGGCAGACATTTGATTTTGGGAGTGAACATTGACCTGACACGCTGTCGCTATGAATGGTCTCCGCAACCGCTAATCAAAGGTCTGTTTTGGTGGTGGTTTAAATTTGATTATCTGGGGGGATCCACACAGATCCCCCTCTGGGATGGCAGAGGATTTCCATGCTCTGGTTAGGGAGATTTTTTTGTTAGATGAAAAGCTGTGTGTAGTTGAAGCTGGAGCTTGCTGTGGGGCTGGATGAAATCCTGGGCTGACACATCTCGGAGAAGGAGGGAGTGTGTTGTCCCCGTTGCGGTAACGCCTAGAAATCTCAGATAAAACCACATTTCACTGGGTTGGATGCTGTGCAGGGGCTTGCTAAAGATAGCTGTGGCCTGGAAGTGTTCATAGTCCATAGAGGAAGGGTGGAGAGAGAAGCTGAAGTTTCAAAGGCCATGGTCATGGAGTGGTGGAAAACGAGCACGGCGACTCACGTGGGTGCACGAGCTGAGCTGGTTGGGCTGTGCTGCTGCTGCAAAGCCTTGGGGACAGTGTCGGGATGGGGAGGGTGCCTGGCGGCATCGTGGCCCCAGCTGGGAGTTGCCCGCCACCAGCTGCATCTCTCCCACCATCTTTTGGGCATCTTGAGTTGAAAGCTGTATTGTCCATCTGTTTGTCCTCCTCCAAGTGAGGAGGGAAAGGTGAAGGCTGATGGAGAAGGTCACCGTGTCCAGGCTGGCCAGCCCACATCTCCCAGCCTTCCACCCTCCCGGGCATTTATTTTTCTATTTATCTTTATGTGAGCAGAGTCCCATGCCTGAACTCTTACCTCCCACTCCCTATGGCTGGGCAAAGAGCCAAGGCAGGGGCAGAAAAGGTGGTCTGGGGGGACATGGTGGTCTCCAGCCCTCCCAGCCAGGGCAGTGGTGGGAGTGCTGGGGCTCCTTGCAGGGTTTCTGCAGCACCCGGCTCACATCTACCCTCTGCGTCCTCCACTGCGGCTTTGCCCAAAATGCCACTCGAGTCCCCAGCTCACTGGTGGCACGATGAGCCCCGGGATGTGGCAAGGCTCTGCCTGGGTGAGATGAAGGGGTTTGGATCGGGGGAAGCCTTTCCCTGCTGCAGAGCAAGAGTTGTGCACTGGTATGAGGAGCTGCACGGGTGCAGCTACTCAAACGCAGGCGGAAATAATTTTCCTGTGCAAACCTGTCCCCTGGCTGATTTATTTAAAGGAGCAGGACTGTGCATGAGGCAGAGCCCAGTCTGAAAGAGGCAGCGGGTGGTATGTTGGTGAGCTGGAGATCTCGAATGACTCTGCATCTATCTATCTATCTATCTATCTCTTTTTCTTTTATTTACTTTTACCTTGTTAGCAGCACTGGCCAACCCCATACCAGACTGCAAACAGGTAGAAACTGGGCAAAGGTAGCCCAGGGCATCCCAGCAGTCTAGGACTCCGATGGCTTGTGCTCTGCGCTTGGTGCAGGGAGGGAGACATGATACCCACGGAATTTCTCAATTGCATGGCATTCATTCAGGGTTTTACTAGCCCAAGGCTTTTCTCTGGAGTGTGGCCCGCAGCCACAGGGACAACACGTTTAGCCCATGAGCAGCTGTCCCTGATTGGGTGCTCTTGCACCCCATAGTTTGGGATGAGAGCGGAGGAGGAGGGCTGCGAGGCAGAGCAGGTGCTACAAGATGCTGCTGCCCAGCAGCAAAAGGGTTCAGCCCTCGATTCCCTCTCTCCCTGGGAGGTTTTGTGTTTTCAGCTAAGTTACCCCAGTTCTAGGGAAGACACGGTGATGCACCCTGCAACTTCTGTTGCACCATTGCCTGTGCTGGTGAGCAAGAGTTGCATGTGTTTAGGGATCCGCTGTGGTTTAGCTAAACTTGGGTTAACCATCTAATCTGGGTTAAGTTCTTCCTGTTCCCTTAAAAAGCTCTAAATGAAACACACAATATGACATCGTTGTCCCTAGTGAAAGCAGGTGCATGTTAAATTGGGGTCTGTGAATCAATTTAAGTCGCTCCCTCTGCCTGTACCTCAGTTTCCCCACAAGCAGAAGGGCGATGGGAAGCGGAGGCTCTGTCGAGCTGCTCGGAGGTGACGTTAGCTTCGGTTCATGTCAGGTGCTGACACACTCTGCTCCTTTGCCAGCTGAGCAGCCTTTCCTTACCGCTGGTTCACGCACGATTTGTGCCTCAGGCTGCACATAAGTCATGTTAGAGAGAGCTCCTGTCACACATTTCCGTTTAAGAAAAAAATAAATAAAAAAGGAGGGGGGGAAAAAGAAAAGAGAAAGCATGTACACAACTGCTGGAGTGCTAATTCAGAGATGTTTTGCCCCCTCAAGGGGATCTCGTGCTTTGTATTCGTGTTAGAAAGAATTAAGGCAGAGCATCGCCCGAGCATTTGTCCACGGCTGTTCCCTGGAGGGGACGGCTGTTAGCTGGGCAGTCACGTCCCTCTGTGCCTGCTTTGTAGTGGGCTGCTTTTTGGAGGGGCTGATCTTATGACCCTTGCTCATGGGGATTTGCGAGAGCGTTGCTGGTGAGAGTAAGGTCAGCAGCAGTGGGCAGCGTTCTTTGTTAAGGTCTTTGAATACGGGCTGGGGTTTCTGGAGGAGCTGGGAGAGCTGCACGCTGGGTTTGCAGAGGTGATGGGATGTGAAAAGAACATGAAGGGAGGAAGATGTAAGGAATATATGTCCCAGGTAGGTTGCAGACGAGCCTCACCTTAAGGATCATGTGGTATAGGATCCTAGAATTGATTGGAAGAGACCTTTAAGATCATCGAGCCCAACTGTTCACCTGACACTGCCAGGTCCATCAATAGACTGTGTCCCTGAGCACCAAATCTACACGTCTTTTAAACACCTCCAAGGATGGTGACTCCACCACTTCCCTGGGCAGCCTGTTCCATGAAGCTACATGAGGCAGAATCTGAGGTTTAGATGGTTGGGTTTTTTTATTATTATTATTTTTTATCAGTCAGAAAATGGAGATCCATTGGAATTTAAGCTTTTTGTGGAGCTTCACGAGCCTGGGCAGGAAGGGTGCTTGTGACCATGGTTTGACGTGAGAAAGACCCCGTGTTACCAGGGCTTCTGCCCATCCCAACTGCAGGAGGTTATTTGGGGGAAGGCCATGGAGTTCTCATTTTACTTACAGAAAATCTTCATTTTCTGTCTTTAGAGTGTTATCACACTTCTGAAATGTCTCTCCTTTGCGTGGGAACTGCATTTCCATCCTACTGTATCTCAGCAGTCCAGTAAACCACATTGGGCACTGCTCCCTTTTGGAGAGAGGAGTTTGGGAGACCAACTCCTCAAGGGCTTATTTTTTTTTAAGAAAAATAAACCCCAAATTCCCTCTCCCCCTTTTCCCCTACTTTAAAAAGGCTGCTCTCCCTTTTATAGATTGGCTGAGCACAAGCGGTGGCTCATTATCTCCCAGTAATGCCTTGTCAGCATCACTCTGCAAAGAACAGATTTTTTTCTGTAGCGGAAATCGTGACATGTGGACGTCATAAAAGCAGAATACCCTGTTAGAGCATATTTTTCTGCATGCTTTAATTATCTAAATCTCTCTCCTATTAGAGACTCTTATATCCTTTACATCCGATTAGCTCTCCTCATCTCTTCTCGCACAAGCAGATAATTATTGTACCTGCACCCATTTTTATTTGGTTGCAGGCAGGGATGGGAAGTGAATGAGTGACGGCACAGCGGCAGGGAAAGGTAGGTTGTTATCATCTCCCCTACAGTAATTGTGGCTTCACAGAAATCCTGTGATGTTGCTGATTTTCCAGCAGGCTTTGCTATTCCGGTGTTGTCCCTTGCAGACTTACTGCTCTGGTGAACACTGACCACCATCAAAAAAGGATATTTTGTCTCAACATTTTAAGCTCTGTTGGTCGGATTCTGGTTTGGGGGAGGTGGTGCCCAGCCCAACTTCAGGAGGAGTGATCAGTAGAGATCTGGGGAATGGAGGGACTACGCTGGGCAGAGCTGGTGTGTACAGTGGGGACGAGACCCCCTCTCCCTGCCTTCCCCACCGATGCATCCTCATCCGCACTGAGGTTGCCTGTCCCATCCCCGTATTGCCATGATTTCCAAGGGTTTGCTCTGGGAAGCCGGGACCAATGAGGCTGGTGAGCGAAAGTCCTGTGAGGAGAGGCTGAGGGAGCTGGGGGTGTTCAGCTGGAGGAGACACAGGGGGGACCTTTTCACTCTACAACTCCCTGAGGGGAGGCTGTAGTCAGGTGGGGTTGGGCTCTTCTCCTGGGCAACCAGTGACAGGACGAGAGGGCACAGCCTGAAACGGCATCAGGGGAGGTTCAGGTTGGATCTCAGGCAGCCCTTCCTCACAGAGAGGGTGCTCAGACACTGGGATGCTCTGCCCAGGGCAGGGGGGAGTCACCGTCCTTGGTGGGGGTTAAGGGGAGGCTGGATGTGGCACTTGGTGCCCTGGTCTGGTCCATGTGGTGGTGTTGGTTATCATTGAATGGCCTAGGCTGGAAGGGACCTTAGAGATCATCTAATCCAACCTCCCTGTCATGAGCAAGGATGCTTCTCAAGTTACAGGCTGGACTTCATGATCTCAGAGCTCTTTTCCAGCCTCAACAATTCTGTGATTCTGTGACCCACCATTTGGAGTTGAAATTCTGCAGTCAGTTAGGCTTTTGCAGCTCTTCCTCACACCAAAGCACAGAGGACCGCATTTCACCTTGCCTTCCAAGGTCGTTGTGGTCTTCCCATCTTTTCCTCCCTCCCCAGCAACTGAGGTCCCGGCGGGTGGTGCCGGGAGGGCACAGCCCGGGGCTGGAGATCCCCGGCTTTCCCAGCCCCGCGGGGCATCCTTGGCGGGGGAGAGGGGGCTGTGGAGGCAGCAGTGGCCAGACAAGGTGGCCCTTTGACATGTACAGAACAGCCTTTCAAAGCTGTGAAGTGTCCCCGCTCCGCCGAGGGCTGCCATATAAACAGATGCCGTCCCCCGGCACAAAGCGAGGAATGTGGCGCACAATGGCCCAATGTTCGCCCCGATAAAGCCCCGCTTCTTCTACCCGCCACAAAGGCAGCTCTGAGCGGGGCTCGGCCGTGGTCGCGCTAGCCCTTCCACCAAAGTGGTTTTTGGCTGCCGAGGGCTTTGGTTTGAGCCAAGGGAGTGAGGAGGTGAACTCCAACATGGGGCTTCTTCCTGCTCTCTGCTTCCTCATGTGCTGGTATTCAAACAGATTGACCTGCAGGAAAATCAGCACGCGGTTTATGAAGGTTCTCAGAGTGTTAATAGTGTTGGTTTTCCACGGAAAAGTGTCTTGGAGCGTTGAGCTCCCAAATGCTAACTTTTCTACGTTGCCCAGAAAAATGTAAGAGAGATTTATCCCGTGGTTGCTGTCAGGCATCACAGAAAATCAGCACAAAAGGAGCCAGGCTCGCTGGAGAAACACACCATTTTTAGCGACATCCCTTCTGAATCCTCCTAATCTTGTGCAGCATCCTTTTGTCTCATCCCATCAAAGTGTGACAAAGCCTTTTCATGAGGGTTGTTTTACAGATGCTCGCAGTTCTGCAAGGCGTTCTTCCTCATTCAGCCCCAGCACTGCTGCTGTTGTTGGCGTTAATTGTGTATTTTACAGGAACACCTCCGGGCCTGCTGGGATGAGGGATGAGTGTATCCGTGACTGGAGGGTTACATGGCTGGGAGGGAACGGGGCTGCAGGCAAAGCTGGAGCTGCTGCCGGGTCAGGGAAGGGCTGGCTGTAACCCTCACTTTTCCTCTGTTTTGGGGCAGTGTGACCGTCTTCTGGGGTTGATCCTGGGAGATGCTGCAGTGTGAGGTGCGCATCCGTATGCCCTGGGCTTCAAGATGAAGGTGGTGAATGTGTTCGACACCGCTCTCCTTCAGAGCCATGGGGTTTTTGTGTGGCTCATCTGCATGGGTATGCCCTGGTTTCAGACCCATAGGAGGTCTCTGCTTCTCTGACTCTCCCCCAAAATCTTGCCAGTCTCCTATGTTTTTAAAATAAAGGCACAAAAGGTCGGTGCCGTACTGTTTAGACTGGCTCTGACTTGGTCAGGCTGGCCCTGGGCTCTCAGTGGCAGGGGGGGGTGCCGGTTTTTCTTGCAGCTGGGGAAAACATTGAAAATGAATTTCTGCCTTCCCTCCTCTCTGGGGAAAAAAAAAAAAAAAAAAAAAGAAGAAAATAAATGATTAGAGCTTGCTAAAGGTTTTTTGTTACACCATGAAGCCGTGCACAGCATGCCTCCCAACAGCCCTGAAGGCTACGGTCCTCCGTCTTCCCATCCATCTTGTGTCTGTCGTGTCCCTGCTAACTTCAGGTTGTCTCTGTGGGGACCCATTGTAGATGCAACTGCATGTTGTGATCTATCTCACATCATGGATATTTTAATGCTTGGTTTTTGTTGGTTTGGGTTTATTTTTTTGCTTTGTAATGAGTCCTCAAGTTCCCGTGCTGTCCTGTGCCGAGCGGTGCAGGGTTAGGGCAGTGCCCAGGCTCCCAGGCAGAGCGTCCTTCCCCGGCCATCGGACCTGGCAGAAAATTACTCGCAGGATACTCTGTGTTCGGGCCAGGCACGAGACAGGATTTGGGAGGTGTTACCTGTTCTCTGTGCTCTGCTCTTACGACGCTTCCAAACGGGGTCAAAATCCTGCTGGCGGGGGCTGCCCAGCCCCAGGCTGTCGTCCCGCGGGCATCAAGATGGCAGCTCCAAGGCATCATGTGAAGCCCCAGGGCTGAGGGTGATTCAGTGCACAAGCTTCTACCTTGAGGGGGTTCCAGACCTGGTGTGTAGCCCTTGGCCCCGGAGGGTCGGATCACTTGGTGTCGGATCCGAGCCTCACGCGCGGTGTGATCCCTGCCGGCTGCCTCATTGCTGCCTGCACCTCCTGCCAGGATCTCTCGTGGTGGTTTTAATCATTAGGAAACGTATATGGAGTTGATGGATGATGTGATGGTGACACACGCTACCTCCATGGTCTTTAAAGTAAGGGTATTTGTAAAAATCTAATAGAAGCTGAGGCTGGTGGGAGATTTTTGTTACTGGCTGTCTCTTTTCGTCCCAAAACATCCTTCCATCAGTTCTTTGGTGAGAGCTAAAAATTGGCTGGCTTCAGTGGAGTTAACCATCATCTGCAATGGAGTTGAGCAACTGATGGTGCTGCATCAAAATGTTTCCCTCTTCCCTTCCCCCTCCTTCCCCCCCTAAAATTCCTGGCTCATAGTCAGAATCCAGTTCAGTTCTCACTGTGCAAGTATTAAACTGTGGGTCTTTTCTTTCAAGTTTCTGGATTTTTATGGGCACAATCGGTCTGTTAACAGGACTTTTTTTTCTTTTTGTGTGGTTTTGATGCATTTATATCATTGACCTTTGGTTTAAAAAGTGTCTGACAGCCTTTACTGGACTGGGGCTATGAAAAGGAGTGTTGTAAGGGGGCTTTATTCTATGGAAGCAATGACCACAGGCAAAGCTTTATATTTGCTGAGTGATTTAATTCTTGCACATGCAGAACTTGGCTCTGTGCCATGTGTAACATGTTGAGAAAAGGTCTGCTCAAGAGGCATTAAAACCAAACTTTCCAAAACTGTCTTTTTTTTTTTAACCTTCCCTCTTTTAAAATAGATTTCTTTCCTGTTATTTTTAAGCTAACGGGTAAAATCAAGGGACACTGCCCCAAAATGCTGTGTTGAGCTCTAGCAGAATTATTGGGGAAACAAACCTCCTTTAAAGAAATGAAGTGGGAGTCTGGATGGAAGGGTGCCAGCCGGGAGGAGGAGGAGGAGGAGGGTGTCATTAAGATAAAGGCTTGATCGAGGGACAGGAGAAAGTAAAACGAAGCTCCCTGGACTCCAGGAGGAACCCTGGGAGGGTGACGATTATACAGCTCTAGTGCTTTGTCCTCTAAGGTCCTACTCACACGGCACATCCCCAGAAGAGGTGTTTTCAGGCTAAATATCAGATATTCCCCTCAAATTGGTTGTTTTTCCTTGCTTGGCTCTGCCTGTCCCCTGCCCTCTTACAGGAATATCTGTGTGGTAGCAGTCAGAAGCAAATAAAAACAAACTGCTTTTTGTTTGCTCTTATTTTAAACACTGTGACAACGTTTGGATTAATGTTAGGTCTTGTGAAAAGCTATTTAAAAGTCAAACCTACTGAGCTGCTTAACAGCATCCCTTTAAATTCTGCATCTGCCTGCTGCAATTCCAGATAATGGTCTAGAGAGCAAGGAAACATTATATTTCTTTTTCCTTATAGTAATCAGTCCACTGAATATGCCCAAAGTTTCACATTTGGGAAGTATTTAATTGCGTAGCCACTTGGGCTGAGTTCCGTATTTTGGTGTGCCTTTGAGTATTTCCTCTTCCTTTGGCAAGCAAACGACCAACAGAAATACTAAATTATGTTAATTTCTAACAGAAGCAACATCTTCCCCAAAACATTGCAATCAAATGCTTTTTAAATAAAACCAACACATCCAATGGCATCAGCCATTTGGAGCCTCAGCCTCTGAGTTTCAATCAGATTTTTTCCAGGGGCTTTTAGAAGCAAATTGTGCATTGCTCACTCTTCTCCAGGAGGAGCGAGGGAGAACAATAGATTATCTTTGTGCAGCCACACCGAACCCTGAAATACTGAATTTTAAAAATGTGTGAATAGAGTGAAGGTTATACAGGGGCAGAACTCAGAGGACCGTCCATTGGTGTGCAGGGGATGCTCCGTGGACAGTGTCCGCCTTGTCTGCTGCAGCTTTAAATAAACCCATCTCCTGGAGGAGAGCAAATCACGTTTATTTGGGTGCTGTCCTGGCTCCTCAGCGCAGCACGTGAGGCTTGAGGAGGTGGGGAGAGGCACTTCTGTGCCCTGTCATCCCTGGCTTGGGCGGCAGCAGGTCCCACGTGTGTGGGTGGGACGAGCAGTTGACAGCAGCCGCTGTGCCAGGGCAGTGATGGGAAAGAGCATTTGATTCATTCCTGTGATTTCTCTGAGTCTAAATGCTGCTAGTATATGCAGTTGTTTGTGAAAGTGATAGGTTTGAAGCCTTTACATGGAGAGACTGGCATGGAAAGTCAAGGGAATGAGGGTAACCTTTGCTTTTTATAGCCGCCTGGTATTTGCTTGTGCCAGCTAACACTGATATCCTCTATTTTAACTGCGCAGGGCTCCACCCTCCATCAGCCAGACTCTGCCCAAGTAAACAGGCTCCTGTCTGGGGTTTGCTGGAGTGGAAGCCACTGGGGAAAGAAAAACCCTCTCTTTTTCCCTGGCTCCTACTGCGTGGAGAAGTTGACTGGGGAGAGGGGCTTTGCCCGCGTGGCTGTGGGGGGATCGGTGGGATTGTGGAGGAGAAGCGGAGGGGGTGCAGGTGGCTGAAACCCGAGCGAGACACCTGAGCTGCTGCGCCCACTCTCGGGGGAGCCAGGAAAGCAGATGGTGAGCAGAGAATTGTCCACTCGCCCGAAAGTCCAGGAGGTGCCGCTTGGCACCAGCGTGGAGGGGAGGTGCTTATCCATGGGTGCAATTTCATTGTTCAGGCACAGTTATCATGGGAGCCCCAGGGTCCTGCCAGACCTGGGGCTGATCCATGATGGAGCTGGGTCTGGAGAGGGGCTGTCGAAGCATCTCCTGGGGGCTGAAGCATGGGGATGGTTTTGGGCCAGGGCTTTCCAGAATGAGTGATGACTTCTGGTACCCAGCTGGAAACTGCAGTCAGGGCAACTGGTTTTGCAGACGCTCAGCCTGTGTTGAACTCCCCGTCACCTTTTGGAAATGGTTGCCCATGGGTTTCAATTTTCCAGCAGGCGTTTCTGTGCCGAGTTCCCCGCTCTGCGAAGGGAGTCCAAAACCCTGACCGCGGGTTTGTACTTTGGATGCCTCCCAGCACATGCAGATTTCACTGTTTGTTTTTTCTCTGTGCAGCTCTGGGAAATGCCAGTGTAAAGTTGGTGTCACGGACCTGAAGTGTGACCGGTGCAGTGATGGATACTACAGGTTTAATGACACCACCTGCGAGCCATGCCAGTGCAACAACCGCTCCAAAACCTGCAACAGCTTGACAGGTAACTATCCTCTTGTGGCCGTAGTGGGTGCAGACTTTACCTGTCTCTGGTTTTTGCTGTTTTCATTCAGTGGACCTCCACTCTCATCCTCTTGTCTTTCTGCCTTGAGGACTCTGCATCTTTACCGTAAAGCAGAGCAAGGCTAGAGCTAGTCCTCTCCTCAAGGAAGTCAATAAAGGCACGTATTTACCCCACGCTGCAATGCAGAGCCTTTATTCTGCAGTCTCTATTGAAAATCAGTGCTCTATTGTTCTCTGCATTTACACAAATACACAACACGGGCTTTTAAGGAGCTTTTGTTTAACTACTGTTTACCTGGAAACATGTACGGTACTGGCACTGACGTAAGGTGACTTATTGCCACAGATAACATGGTCGGTGCTGGAAAAAACTGGCAGCAACTAATCAATATCGCCCAGTTCCTACAAATTTTCCTCGTTCATTTTCCTTGATTATTTCTTTGTCTCTCACTCAATCAGATGCTGATGGAGTGTAAATGTCGAGGCACCTGTACTTGAATAGCTTGTGGGAGGGCAGGGGGGAACCTAATTGCTTTCCCATCTCTGCTGAAAGGAGAGATCCCGGAGGAGCGATGTTATGTGACTGCCTGCGCAATCCCCGCTTCAGCAACAAAGCTCACACTTCAGAAATCCAAATTCTCATCAAAACTTTCAGGCTGAAAGGCAGGGCTGTAATATTCATCCAGGAGCTTAGAAACGAGTAATATTTTAAAATCCGCACAGGGTTTTTGCATAGTTAGCAAAAAGGCAGAGCTCATCAAATAAAGGTATTTCTGGGCAATTTGTGTGTTGGTGTCTGTTCCCTTGTGGCCTGTGGGTTTGAAGGGGAGGAACGGGCGGCCGCGGTGCTGACTCTGCTCAGCCAGTGCCCTGATCCTGCTCAGTGTAAGGCATAACAGCAGGACCAGGTCTGCACCCCTGCACCCGTTGCTGTACTGAACTTCACGTGCTTATGTCCTACGGGCACTGAAGGAGGTAAGAATATACCTAAAGCTGTGCGCTCCTCAGCTGCGGTACTGATTTGGAGCTGGGTGTGTGGGCTTTGTGAAGGAGTAAGGTAATCTGCGCTTCCCTTTTCTCCCTCAGTGTTTGCCCCTCTCTTGATTTTGGAAATAAAAACACAGCACAGACCTCTCGGGAACGGGGCTCTTCAGGCAGCGCTTCTGCTGGGGCTGTCCAGCGCCGACCTCAGCACTGCAAAGAAAAACCCTCTTCTTTGGTTAATGACCTATTGTTGATTTGACAAAAATATCTTTTTTTTAAAATTTTCCTCCATCTGCCTCATTTGCTGCCAGGGGTGGGGGAACCCAACAAAACCAGCACAGAGAGCAGTTGATTAAAAATTAGATCTGACGTCTAATAAGAAACGCAGCGCGCTCAGCCTGCTCTGGAGACTGCACTTTGTGTGACCTCCCCAGCTTTACATCAACTGTCTGTAGTCTTTGTCAAATTTTCAAGGTTTTTTTCGCATGAATGCTGTACTCTGGGCTCCCTCTGCCGGCTTTGCCACGGGCTCCGCGCGGCCTCGCTCTGCCCAGGGGGAATATTTAAAATTATTGGGCTGGAAATTGGGCAGCCAGAGCTCCCCAGGCGACAGTGCTTCCTTCAACACGACCCTTGTGGCCCCTGTTGTGTCTGTGCAATGAGTTTGGCTGCTTCTTCCCAGCTGGGGTATAGTGAGCTCTGATCCTTCCTGAGGGCATGATCAGGATGGGAAGTGCTATTAATTATTAAGGCTTTCCACAGTGATACCTGATTGCAAGCCCCTGCGTGCGTTGCACAGCTGAGCAAGTTGCTGACTCATTGGAAACGCAGCTCTTTTGCAGGGTTGGTGTTGATAAATGCGAGTAATTTCCACTGATGGGAAAGACATTGGTCCTGAAATGACCAAGACTGTAGAGAAAATGCAGGTGTGATTCCAGATTTATGCCACCATTCACACCTGCAGAGCACAGTTCAAGGCACCCTTCCTTCTGGTCAGGCAAATTAACCTTCTGCGAGCTGGTCTGTCCCAGGCATCCGGCTGAAGCGGCTGATTGAGGTTTGCAACCGGAGAAACCCAGCGCAGCAGATTAATTTTCCCCTCGTAGCCTGACATCTCTCCCACAAAAACCACCGGCTTGTGGCTGACAAGCTGTTGGGTGAAGAGCAAACAGCGTGTGGGAGCTGACGCCGAAGCAAGTGTCCTTAGTCATGGGGGTGCTGCCAGCCCCATCACAGGGGTGAATCAGCCGCTTCCCAGAAGTGGCAGCTGCTGGGCTTTGCTGGGGTTTCCTTCCTGCCCTTGGCACGGAGGTCAGCTGGAAGGACGCACCGAGGATGCTCAGCTGCGGAGTCATCGCTGTGGAGAGGGAAAAGTAGAAGCTGTGCAGCATGTTGGGCTTGCAAGGGAGCCAAACTGTTCCAATATTAATAAGAAAATCTGCTGTGTTGCTTTTTTTAACAGTCAGCATTAATCTAATTCAGGATTATTTTTTTTCTGTGGTTAATGTTGATATGAGGCTTTTCCATATCCCTGCAGCACTGCTGGGTTAGCTCAGTGAATCTCCTCTCTGTGCTTACATACATTCAGTGAATAAACCGCTCTGTGCCACCCTGGTTTGCTAGAAGGTGGCTGTTGCCTTTTCAGAGTCTTTTACACAGGATTTAATCATATAAGCTTCCCTCGGGTCACTGCCACCTCGATGAGGAGGCTGCTGAGATATAGGATGTTCCTGTTGATGGATGGGCTTTTGATAGAGGCTGTGTTTCCGTAACTAGGGAGATTTTTCTTTCTTTGGTCGCAATAGTATAAAAATGCAATTTAGAGGGCCATTAGGACACAGCCTCTGCTAAGACACAGAACATTGATTTTCTGATTCAGGGGCTTCCCCAGGAAGGGGAAGTGACTCACGTGAACCCCTAGTTCTCTCCTTCTCTGAGAAGGTCGCCTTGTGCCTCTCTCAAGGCAGCTCTGAGAGGCTGCCTTGTGCCTCTAACGAGGATGGAGGAACTGGAGCCACACGGGTGGGATGGAGTCATCTGTCCCCAGAGTAGGACAGTGGCAGTTCCTCAGCCCCAGCCACCAGCTCTGCGGGGCAGGAAGAGGCTGCACACAAAAAAGGGCAAAAGCATAAACCGGAGGAACCCTTTGTGGGAGTGGGGGGGGTGGAAGCATCAGATGGTGGCTCGCTGGCACAAACGCAAACTGAAACCCCTTTCCTTGAGGACTGTTTAATATTGATAGCATGTGTTTACCTGCACTGACCTTTCAGCGTGCTGTGGGCTCTCTGCTGAGACTACCTGTTTTTTCACGTTATTTGTGTGTGCATGTGGAGCAGGGAAGCAACTATCAGAAGGTCGTAAGAGGCCAGGGTCGTGTTTCGGCTGGAGAGTATCCAAAATCACCTGCGAGCTCTGATAATTGAGAGTGCTTCGCACGGATTCCTGCTCCAAATGTTCTGCTCCATTTCCTGCTGCCAAACTGTTGCTTGTGCTCTTGTCCCTTCCCCAGGCACCTGCCTGCACTGCCAGGAAAACACCGAGGGAGACCACTGCGAGCTCTGCAAGGAGGGTTTCTACAGAAGCACCCCCCCTGCCAACGCCTGTCAGCGCTGCCCCTGCTCCACCGTGGCATCGACTGGTACCTGCCACCTACGTAAGGCTTTCCGTTTGGTCTAATTCCTCAGATAATGAATGTAGCTCTTCTCAGTTAAATTTCCACTCAAAGTGCAGCAGCCCGAAAAGTGCCTTATGGCCCGTGAACCTCTTGTTTGTGGGAACTGGGGCACCTTGCTGGAAGCAGTGTCTGCAATGATGCGTCTCTGGAGCTTGTGTTCTCTCTTGTGAGAGCAGCTGCACAGTGGGGGGCATCAGAAATGCTTCACTACGGGCTGCAGCCGGCTCCGAAGAGCCTGCATGTTTCTGCAGAGAGAAACTGCTGAGCTTGTGGCAGCCAGGAGAGATACAGGAGATGGCCAGCAGTGCCACGTAGCCATCCATACCTCTGTGAGTCCTCTTCTGAACATCCCCATGGGACTGCACGCAGATTCCCTAGTTTTCCTGCTCTGTATTCATGTAACTAAGAGAAGAAGTCATAGGTGTAATAAACATATGGTAAAACTATTTTATTTCCTTAATCTGTTTCGTAATCAAGCCACTTCTGGCTTTGTATAGGCCAAAAGGTTGCTGCGGATTGCTAGCATCCCTGATACAGTTCCAGCTGTTTTCTGAAATTAGCTCTTTGAAATGGAAATGTTCAGCAGCAATAATCTGTTTGCTTAACAATAATGCTGAGAAGGCTTGGGAGGCTGATATGAGGCATCAGAAACCCCCAAAGCTTTTCTTTCTTTTTTTTTCCCCCTAGGAACAGAAAAAACTTCTGCAGTTCAGAAGTTGTAATTTCAGTTTAAAGTTTGAGATTAGTTGATACTCCGTGGCTGCTGATTTTTGTCGTAGTCACTGCTGGTCAGTTCCCACAGAACAAATGCCACCGCGGGTGTTTCTCCGCCAGGGGCTATGGCACATACCGCGTTTGCTTTCTGTATTCTTTAGAGCCTGGCGACACTGCCGTGAGGTGCGACAAATGCAAAACTGGGTACACTGGCCCCAATTGCAACGAGTGCGACGGTGGCTACTACAACTCCGACAGCATCTGCGTAAGGTGCGAATGCAACGGGAACGTGGACCCAGCACTGTCTCCCAGCGTGTGCCAGCCAGAGACCGGGGAGTGCATCGGGTGCCTGTACCACACCGCTGGGTTTCACTGTGAGGAGTGTGAGGATGGCTACGTCCGAGACCCCGAGGGGACCAACTGCACCAAGAAAGGTAAAACGCGCTCCTCGGATCCCCGTCAAAGCTTGCTGTGAGGCTCAGGTGGGCACAAGCTGCCTGAAGGCTGGGGAGGGGATACTCTTAATTGTTCAGCTTGGTTTACGTTCCCCTGGCCTGTGGTACAGGGAAGAAAACCAGACCTTTATAACACGGTGGTGCCTACTGGCCTTGAAATCTGTGGTTTGGTTAGCTCTGTAACCACCTCGATTCCCAGACTGTGGCAGGCACCGCTAGTGAACAAGCTGGAAAGCAAAAACTAGTTCTGGTGTACCTAAAAGTAGCTTTTCAGATTTCCATTGCTTGATATACTTATCTCTTAGTGTCCAGTGAATTGTTCTTATTGACTGGTCCCTTCAATAGCACTTTCTAGTTCCTTAGAAAGGGTGTTTGCAATAAATTTTGCCATTCCTCATACTCTGCAAACAGTGACTATTTGGAGCAAGTTTAGATGTTCTTGTTTTTTCGTTCTAAATGGAGAAGCCAAAGCTCACGGAGGTGAGATCCACACTTGCACAGTGAGTTTACACCAGAATTTACTGGTACCTGCTCTGGGAGTCTCTCATCAGTCGTCAGTCTGCATCTGGGACACTGCATGTAGCATCTCAGATGGAAAGTAGCTCTGGTACTTAGAAAGGCTACTGTGCAGTAGGAGGGCTTGTAGTAATATCAGAGAAAATGATTCTTAAGTTGCTCCATCAGTGGTTTTCAGGAGGTTGGTCCGCAAGGTGGATCTCCAACTCCATGCATGGAGACATGACCAGTGTTACGTTCAGGAAATTATCTGGGCCCAAATTCGTCCTTGTCACCAACAGAGATTTAATTCAGATCTTCCATTAGGAGCTAATATGGTTTTCACTCCCATGCTGCTCTCTGGAGGTGTAATCACAGAGTCCTTCACTGCGCCAGGCAATGATCAATACAAAAAAGTTGAATGCTCATTAGCTGTAACCGTACCGGCACAGGGCTGGAAACGGCACTTTTGCATCGGCTCATCCATTATCTGCCCCTGCACAGCTCTGTCTGTGCAAACAGCTACGTGACCTTACTCCATTAAAATCCATATGTATGGCTTTGCTTGAGTGCTTGCGGTTTTTCACCATTCAGTTTAATTTTAATGGCATTGTTATAGCCAATTCCTGATGTGGGGAAAGACTCCCCTTTCAAAGGGACCGGGACGTGCTCTTTAGCTTTCCTGTTTCCTTGACTTGTTTTTTTTTCCCTTTCTAATTAAGCAATTAAAAAGGCATACAGTTTCTTCCCAATTTCTGGCACAGTTTGCTCGAAAATTGATATGCTGAGGTACTGTGCATTAACTAGTATTAGGTTAAGAGTTTCATAAACCACTAGTGCATTTGATTGGCCCAGTTTTGAGTGGTTTCTAGAGTGAAACCCTATTTAAGTGGTCACAGTTGAAATAAGACAGCCTGTTTTGTACAGCCTGGGCAAAAATAAACCCAACCTCAAGTATCCAGGGGGCTGTTCGGAGGCTTAAACCCGACCAAGATGTTGAGGCTTTCAAGGCTGATGGAGAGACTATTCGAAGGACACATGGGATGACCAAAGTCAATGTTTTCGATCCCCGGGAGGATGGTGTTCCTGCCGTGATGGTGAGGCATAGCAGCAGGCTGGGTGATGCAGCGTGGCTCTGTGCCACCCAGCCGAGCATCGCAGCTTTCCCCGAGAGCTGGCGCGTGGGCCGCTGGCACGGCCCCGGCTCCTGCTGCGGCTCATTCATTGTAGGAGGCAGCAGAAGCTTTGCCGAGCCTGCATTTCAATCAAGCAGCTGGATCTGACACGCACGTCAAAGCTGCCAAAGTGGCCCGTTGACTGAACAGCTGCCGCTCTCAAGGAGCTGCTTTAGGACATCTGGAGGGCTGGCGCGGCTCGGGCGAGCGGAAACAGGCATCGCCGTTCCACGGCCCAAGAGCGTGACAGCCCGTGGTCAGAACCCGGCACTGTTTCACCGTGACGTTACTGTCAGCTCCAGGAAACGTTTTCACCCATGTGCCCCTTGCCAGAGCTTTAGCTGATGCTGACTCACAAATAAAGCTCAGAAAAGTCCTGTTTCCTTGCTGGTGAATCAGCCATTGTCCCTGTTCTGTTTTTTTTCTAATTATAGCTACTGGTAGG
The DNA here is from genome assembly GCF_000703405.1 of Apaloderma vittatum. NCBI lineage: Eukaryota > Metazoa > Chordata > Aves > Trogoniformes > Trogonidae > Apaloderma > Apaloderma vittatum. Next base: position 44,478 of record NW_009697225.1, read on the forward strand.
GTTTGCCAAGAATTGAGTATTGATGAAGGAATTTGGAAAGGATGACTGAATTCCTCGTGCCCTTCTCTCAAAGCTGTATCCAGGAACCTCTTGCTCCTGTCGCACTGCGTTCTACTGCCAAATTCTGCCTGTTATCCCACAGAGAAATGCCTTCTGGCATTCAGCATCCCAAGTATCCTTATCGAACTACGGCAGGACCTGCAGAGAATAGAGGAGCTGCTGCAGGGAGGGACTCTGAGCAGGAGCTGCAATTTAGGTGTGTGATGCCCGCTCCAGAGGAGTTTTTCTCCATTGCCTGAACTGGGAACGTGACAGCCCAAAGTCAACTCGTGGGCGTTCCCCTGAGGGCCCATCATGAATATTTCCAGCTCCTGTTGCCATTGGAGATGCAACTTAGTGCAAAATTAGTCCTTCGGAAGTGACTCTCCTCCTCAGTCATAATTAGCAGACGTTCTCTTCAGGAGAGCTGGATCGATACAACGCAGCACCGGCAGCTGTAATTGTGGCAGCTGTAAGTGGATTTAAAATGAAATTGCATTTCTGGTAGAAGAAAGAGAGTGGGAAAGAGGGTGCAGAGAGTCCTGTGAAGAAATAGGTGTAGAGAACACTTTGGTTGATTGAAGCTTTAGCTCCTGGAAGGTTCCTGCTGCCTGGACTTGAGAATCTAAAATAGATCAGGATATTCCTGTGAAGAAAATGCTTTATTAATTACATTTGGGAGCCTAATAATCAGGCTTTTGTAGTGCTTTCTGAGGCCTATAGCTCGACTGGTTTGAAGAACGTGTAATGAATTTTCAGTCCACTTGGGAAATCTCCAGTGTTAACTCGTTGCTGACTCCTAGATCTGAGAAGGGACTTATCCCATGGCTGCTGGAAGTAGAGGAAGACGGAGTTTGTGGCAGAGTCTGGTAGTTCCCATGTTCTCATCCTCCATGAGAAGACATATGCCAGCAGCTGAAATCAAAATAGGATCCAAACTGGCTTCTGCTGTGTTTGAAAGCTTCTTAGGAACATCCACAGGTTTTTTTTGTTGTGATTTGGTTACCCTCTGCTTATGCAGACTTACACATCTTTCCGTGGGATTCGTGTATGACTTCATTCAAAAGCAGAACTGGGATTATTTTGTCCTTTTACATAAAGCAGTGTAGATGCTGAAACCCGTTGCTAAATACTGTGGTGGCAGAATACTTGTGGTTCATTTTTTTTATTATGATCTTCTTGTAGAGGTAAGCAGAAATAATACTATTGTGAACATCATCCTACGTCCAGTGTACTAACTGAGAAAGGTTTAAGACCTTGGAGTCACCAGTGTCCTCCTGGCCTGATTGTGCAACCCACATAGACCTTGTTAGGTCTAACCTTGTTAGGTTCAAGGTCCAAACTCTTGCTGAGCTTGGTAGAGCTCTGTTTTTGTGAGATGAAGAAGAGACTGGGCTGGGAGGCTCACTTTCATCATGAGCTCATGTATCTAACACCGAATCCTGGCTACTGCACCTCTCCGTCACCAGCTTTTCATAGGAATGCTGCAGTCAATGAGCACTTGGCCCACCAGAAATATTTAAAAACCAAGCCCAGGCCTGGTTACTGTTTTTGTAAACTATTTTGAAAAAAATACCAGCTTTAGCACTTGATGGCTGTAATAACTGTGACGTAAATGTCAAATCTCTTATGTTTGTGTTTGGTTCCTGTTCAGCATATTTTTATTGATTATTTTTGATTGTTTTGTAGAAGCCACTCGTGTCCCAGAAACAAGGGAATTAACAACTTCTGCTCCAAATGCCAGCAAGGCAACGTCATTTTCAACGGCAGTGATCAACTATACATTATCCCCAACAACTATACAGACTATATTTCCTATAAGTTCCTCTGACAACAGCACGTCTGCATTTGCAGATGTTTCGTGGACTCAGTTTAACATAATTATTTTGACAGTTATCATCATTGTCGTGGTCCTACTGATGGGCTTTGTGGGTGCCGTCTACATGTACCGCGAGTATCAAAACAGAAAACTCAACGCTCCTTTTTGGACCATTGAACTCAAAGAGGACAACATCAGCTTTAGCAGCTACCACGACAGCATACCCAACGCCGATGTCTCGGGGCTCTTGGAAGATGATGGGAATGAAGTCGCACCGAACGGACAGCTGACGCTGACAACTCCCATGCACAATTATAAAGCTTAGAAACGATCCAGCTGTTCCAAAGTTGGCTTCTAACAGTGACGGGGCGTGTTGGAGGGGTATCAGGATCCGTGCCAAGGCTCCACGCAGAGGAATTTGCTCTTCAGATACTCTTATGCTGGGCATGCTATAGCTTGCAGGTGAACAGACAAGGGTAGTACATCCGAATTCCAGGTAATGTGGTGAAATGAATTCAGTGTCCTGTTCTCCATAAAGATCCATCGAATTCGCTGTTGATAAAGACTTGAGTATGCTGATCGGAAATTTTTTTTTTTTTATGAAGAGATGGTGGGATGAGAAAGCTGTAGCCCATGATTAATCAGAAGCTACTGGATTTGCAGCCAGCCTAACACTTAATGTCTGCATCCTTTAGTTTGACGAGTGGCTCATGAATTAACAGTGGATTTTCAGGAAACAGACCTTTGTCAAGGCTTCATATTAGTTCCTGATATAAATTTGCTCAAAAAGGAGGACAAAAAAGGGAAATAGTTGTTCACTGTACTACCAGAAAGGCAAGTAGAGGAGAGAGTTGCACACTTGAAAAAGTTACCATTATCAGTTCCTACTAAGCAGGGAAACAGGAAAAAAAAATTGGAGTTAGGGAAGGGGCTAAGCTTTTCCCTTTCTGAGTATTTATACAGGGTGGTGATGCTATTAAAACATAGCAATCCTTTTTCTAGGAGGAGTTAATGAACTTGTATCGTTTCTGTGCAAGGGAAGATGACAAGACATCTCAGGGTTGCCGTGTAAAAATAAAAGCTAGGCTTAATACCCTACCCTGACAGAAATGGTGTGTTGTGTATATAAAATGTAATATATCTTCTTTGAATTGTATTTGTAATTATTTGTAAAAAAGACAACCAACCAACCAAAAAAAACCCCAATGACAAAACCACGAACCCGTCCCCAACCTCCCCTGTTCCCCAAGTCATATTTTATCATCTAGATTTTAATTGTACAGCGGCTAGTGGCGTTTACAATGAAAAAAAAAAGGATTGTTTAAAATACTGTAAATTAGATGGCAATATTGTTGGAGCTGGGACTCTGGCAAACACCGACTGCTTAAAGCTTTTCTTCTAGTGTCATTTTTTAGAGAAAATGTGAGTGCTCCCTACTTGCATCTGTCAAATTTTCCCGTTCCTTTAAATATAGAGTGAATACCAGTGTTGCCATGACTAGGGCCTAGTAGGCGTCCAAAAAATCAGATGTACCATTCTGTTACTTGCTTTTCAATCCCCATACAAAATGCAAATATGCTGTCATGGATGCATTGAGAGCCGGATCTCGGTGGCCGAGCTTTTCTGAAGCGGGTGCTCATCGTGCGGGTGCGTCTCGTTGCCATCTCTCTTGCGCTGACGTGGTGACGGGGGGCTTTGCCGGAGGGCTGAGCACAACCTCCTGGCCTCTTGAATGGCAAAAGCAAAAAATCCTCCGGACTGGGGTGGAAAATTTTGGCTTTCAGCTGAAGAGCTCGCAAGAGCCGACCTGCACTTCTAGGCTTTAAAGCTCAAAGTGCATGGGTGCTTTCAGGAAATTTATGTAGCACAAGATGGTGGTGGGGAATCGGCAGTCAAAAAAAACCCTACAGGGGACTTGAGGTTTTACAGATTCCCTCGATTTTTGTGGGAGGCTGGTGGGCTGTTGGAGGGAGAACTAAAGGACAGCACAGGGAGGTGGCACCACGGGGCTCCTCGCTTGGTACCCACCTCGAGGCAGGCGCCGTGTCCTCTCCGTGCCAGAGCTGCCAGGTCTGGCCCATGAAAATCAACACCACTACATTTAAGCAGGGCATGAAACAAATATTTCACCTAACTCGTGACCAATCTCAGAACTAAAGCTGCATTGCTGTGCGTGTTGGTGCTTTGCAAGCGACTGGTGCTGAGGATAAATGAAGTACCTGCGGAAGGTCAGCAGGAGCTGACTGATGCATCCTCAGAGCCAGGCAAAAGTAAAGATTTCTCAAGGGTAGGAAGAATGTGGTGATTATTTATTTGCTTTCTGGTGCTGCATGGAGGCTTTTCTTATCATTGGAGATTGGGGGGGAGGGGGGAAGGGGGAATGGGTGCTTTAAATGAATGCACAAAGATGCCATTTCTTCCTCAGAAACTTGCTGCCTGATTTAAAGATGAGGCAAGAGAAGTAAGAAGGAAGAGTTGAGGATGACCAAGGGGAAACGGTGAGGGCAGAATGTGATATTGCATTTAGGCCTGAGCTGATGGAAAAGCTCCTGTTGCCTGCTGTGGGCCTGGGTGAGGTTCCATCGTTTGGGTGATAAATTTGGCTGATGTGATTCTGAGCAATGTTATTTTTAGTTATGAGATGGAGGAGGACTGGAAGAGAAAATCTAGATATTGGTGATCCTCATCAAACTTTCAAAGAGCAGAGTGGTGACAAAATGGGAACTTTCCTAACATTTTTAATTATTTAGGCAGCGCGGATTTAGTGATACACTTGCACTTGGTCACTTCACAGTGTGGGGAAAGGAAACTGAGGAAGTGTGAGCTTCTGGGACTAACGCTAGCAGGCAAAGTGAAGGACAGATTGTTTAACGTTTCCAAAATATTTTAGTAGAACTTTGCCACAAAACATCTCTTCCTCAAATTTTGGCATGACTGTAGGCTGCTTTGTGACAGGAACAGGCTTTGATTTTTCTCTCACTGTAGAAATAATGACCATCTGCAAACCCAGAGTGGGAGTTTGGATGCTGGACCATCGTAGTCCGTGCCTACCACGGCACGGGAGGTTTTGGCATCTGGGCTGCTTCTGACCTCCAAGTTAATCTCAACACTTTGTGTTTGAGCCTTGGGTTGGAGAAGAGGAGGAGGTCAGGGTGCCTCACAGTCAGCCTGCGAGGGAGGGCGGTGCTGCCACGCTGTGGTCTGTGGGTCGCACACCTGGATGCTGAAGGGATCGGGATGGCCCCTGCAGATGTGCTGGGAAGCTTGGCTGGGCACAGGGCACCTGGCAGCCTGGGTTTGCTCAGCGGAGGAGAGCACGGGACGTTCTTTAGCAGGGACTGGAGCACAGCAAGGCTGTGGCACCCAGACAACGCTTGTCAGATGGCAAAATGACTCGGCAGGAAGACAGCAGCCATCTCCAGCCACTCAGGCCTTTGGCATAGAGGGACGAGGTTTGTAAAAGGAGATCGATGCCTCAGCAAAGAAAGTACAAACAGCTTTGCTTGACTTTGTGAGATTAGATCCTCCTTGCTCTCTCCCTCAGTTGTGTTGCTGCTCCTGGGCACCACAGGAGGTGAGGAAGAAGCTGAGCTAGTTCTGTCTCAGCTTAGGCTGGCATTGTATTTTGAGGGGGTGCAGAGCTAAAATACCTGGGCCAGAGTAGTAAAGGCCACCAGCACCAGTGACCTGCCATCCGTTATAACTTGTCATGAAGCTTCCCAGATGCTGAGGTTTGCCCTATGGCACGTCGGGGTGTGCGCAGGTAAACCAGAAATGGATTTAGCCGGCTGCACTGGGGGCCAGCTCAGAAGCTAGCAAGCCAAGAGAAGGGCATCTAGGTGACTTCTAGGGCTGACGTGGCAATACAGATCCACAAAGCGTTCCTGAAGGGCCACTGTGCATCAGCACCTGACTGGCCATGGTGGTGTGGGGCTGCAGTGGTGGGGCTGGTCTGGAGAAAGGCGGTCGGTGGCGTGGTACGGTCGCTTTAGAGCATAGAGAAGGTACGACCAGGCAGGTGAGGGCTTGGGTGCCTGTGGAAAACCAGCTCTTGAGGCACGTTCCTCAGGGTCGTGAGGGCTCTGTGGACCCAGCTGGTCTGGATGGGGTGAGTTCAGCTCCACAGTCAAGTAACTGAAGGAGAGAGGATATAACAGAGTGGAAAAAGGGCAAAAAGCAATGATGTGTCAAGGGCATGGGGCAGCCTGGATGGCTCACAACTTAGGAGAGCATTTGGAAAGCACAGAGTGCAACAGACTTGCAAAAAAGTGATTAGGTTAACGTGAATAGATGATCTCAAATCTTATGAACCTCTGTAGCTAGAAATAACTGTGGAGCGGTAGCCCTGGGGAGCTGTCAGGAGGTGTCATCCATTGGAATGATAATTCCCTTGGACCAGGCTGAGCAAACTTAGCACACTGGAAACCGTTCGTGAAAGAGGAGGGGACATATTCAGCATCCTTCAGGTATCTTGGGCCAGTTAACCACTGCTGTACAGCATCTTTATCTTAAATGTTACGTGCCATGTAAAAGTGGCAGAAAGTTTGCACAGTCTCCTTTAAGCAAATGATGTAAGATTGAATCCTAAAAATACATTTCGCTTTAAAATGAAGTTTTAAAACGAGCTCCCACAGGACTCCGCTCTTCACGTGTCAGAGGGATGGATTAAAATAAGAAAAATGTGGGTCTTAAAAGTTGTACTTGCTCCCAACTGAAACCCATCAATCTTATACACATCCTAACAAGGCGTATCTTAAGCATAAGCTATGCTTACAAATGCATTTCTAAAAAAAAGTGTATGATTTGAATATATGTCAGAATTTATACAGAAGAATGTTATTTAAAATGAATAAAAATAAATGTATATAATTTGTATCTATGCCACTTGAATTTTTGCATTTGTTTTTTATTCATTAAAGTTCAGCATGACTCTTTCCACAGATAGCCACCAGAGCTGGGCTGAAACCTAAAGGACTGAATCTGATCTCAACCCGATAATGACATTTGTTCCCAAAGAATTATTCCTTCGTTACATCCCTGTATGTGAGATGAGAACCGTGGCACAAAAATGTTTTTCACCATCTGATATTCACAAGTACAGCTGACATTCTGTGCCAGATAATCCAACAAAAAAAAATGAACCCTATGATCTCTTGTATCTGCTTATTAACCACGCCGGCTTTCAGCTACTTGTTTGGTAGCCAGACAGTCGATGCGTATTTCCCCGTTATTGTCTGTAATATTCACGCAGACGTATTTTGTCAGAGATGCATGCAGTCATTGTGACTGAAACCTACACAGCAAAGCTAGAAATTGCAAAAGGACATCACCTCAGATTTTTCTTCATGATCACAATGTGGCTTTCAAAGGAAAGGCGTCAACTCTAACAGGAGGAGTCGTAGCTGAATGTTGAACCATGTCTCCAGAACAGGGACTTGAGAACAGGATGGCAAAGAGGGGCCCGTGCTCAGCTGAGGGTGGCCTCCATCCTCCTTGTGCCACCGCTGCACCTCGGCCACAGCGCACCGAGCAGCTCGCTTTCCCCTGCTCCTGGGGAGCTGGGGGTCAGCTCACCCACACCATTACACTCACCACAAGTATTTCTTTCCTAGACTCCCTTTAGCAGTTTGTTTCTGAGGTGGTAAGGATCTCCGTTTGCCTTGTCAAATAGGAAAGCGTCATCGAGGATTTAACGTAATCCCCCCAAATGTACTACTAATTAAGAGAAGGTTAAACAACACTAAGCAGGTTAGCAGAAGGCAAGTTGTTAACTGCTTCTAAGCAATACGTTTCCCAGCCCCTTTTGCCACTCGCAGCTTCTTGGTGCTGCTGCAGATTTTATAAGGTCAGGCAGTGCAGTAACCCAGCGAAGTTTTCCATCATGCCCGAGAGTGTGTCCATATATATCTATATGCCTTTGTCCATGAAGCAACCATTTGGATTGGATAAACTTAACAAGGAGGGCTTTCCTTGTGACAAGTAGTATGTTGGGACAGGAACTGTGGCTCTGCAGGCACAGAGCTGCTGTGCCAGGCCATAGCACGCCAGCAGTGAAGGATTTGGGCTGTACTTTGTGGCTGATGGATGCTCTTTTAATGGTGTGCATCAAATCTGTAACATCTTACCGTAACTGTAAACGAGAGCAAATTGCTATCATCCTTTCAGTAAGATCTGCTCTGTAAACAAGTGAAGCCGCGTTTCAGACTGGCTGATCACATCCTGGCGCCATATGGCAGACCTGATTTTGAAAACTTAATTTCAGCTCGCCAGAAGGTGAGGCCACTGCAAAAGGGGACGCAGTCACATAAGGTGAGAAATGGGGCCACTGGGAAGTTGAAGGGACCGAAAAGCTCTCAGGGTCATCAGACCCCAAATGCAAAGCATGAAGCGTGTCCAATTGGATAGGAGATGAGATTAAGAGCTTACTTGTGCTAAGTAGTGCCTGGCATTTCCTGGCAGTTTGGGGCACTAACAGCTGCTCCATCGTGCACTCGTACACATGAAACTGAAAGACAGAAGTAGGGACGGGAAGCTCACCACAACCACACACATCCAGCGGCTGCAATGGGCACTACCACCCAGTCAGGGCATTTCGCAGGCTTACAACTTCCATGTTTTATCTAGAGTAGAGCTGGTGCAGGTACGTGGAGAAAATGGAGCTAACAAGGCACCGCGACAATTTGGAATAATAAACCCACAAAATTGCCATGGCCCATGGTCAGCCCATGGCCTATTTTCTGGCCATGTAAGAATCCCTTTGAGATAGCCCAGATGACAGTAAATGAAACCTGACACACTCGGCACGGAAGAGGAAACCACACAGAAGTAACGTTGAAGTAACCAGCCCGTGGTTACTCCTGCGGGTGAGAGCATCTTGCTGCAACAGAGCTTCCTCATGTTACGGGTAATGCTGGGAGTAAGTCCGAGCACAATGCCCTGGCCGAGGCTGTAAATATTGCAGGAACGCATTTCAATCCCACATACAGGTGTCCAATGAAGTAAAAAAAAAAAAAAAAAAAAAAGAGCAGGAGAAGCGAGGTGAGGTTTGGGGCTCCACACCAGGCCCTGCTCTGCCCGCGCCCTCGGGGCCTAGGAGGCGAAACGTGGTGGTATTTAGTTCAGTTTAGCATTTCCCACTGTCAATGCTCTGAAATGTTCGACGTATTTGCATTTTCTCCCCCCCAAAAAGTGGGAGAGCTGCAATGCTTACATCTCTGCTTTGCAAAAACAAACCCCAACCGTGCGACTGTGTGGAGAGCAGCCTCTTCCCCGCAGGACGGGTGGTGACAGCAGCTGGCTCCCCGCATTCTCAGCCCTGCGAGTTACAAAGAACAGCGGCTAGAATTTGAAACTGAAGCGCCAGGATTTCTCTCTCCGAGGCTGACGGGGGTTTGGCGCTGCAGAAGCCTTGGAAACAGTCAGCGCCGGCGGCTCTGCCAGGCCCGGCAGGGGCCCGGCT
>NW_009697226.1:0-36952 GCF_000703405.1 Apaloderma vittatum
GTGGTCAGACACTGGAATAGACTGCCTGGGGCAGTTGTTGAGTCGCCATCCCTGGATGTGTTCAAGTGTCGCTTAGATGTTGGGTGATATGATTTTGGGGTGAACTTGCAGTGTAGGGTTAATGGTTGGACTTGATGATCCCAAGGGTCTTTTCCAACCTGAATTGTTCTGTGATTCTATGTGTCTTCCTTTCAGCCACCATTTTACATCTTTTCCTCTACTTCCTGGAAAAACATATAAAGCACTACCCTCACTTGTGGAAATGAGTGCATTGTCTTTGAAATAGATACAGGTCTACATGCCTGTATTGTTCGCAAAGCATTCAAAACCAAGGAATTGGTTTTATTCCAAATCTCATCAAACAGTACTAGGCAACATGATTTGCTATGCAAGGCAAAGTAATTTTGTACATGATCAGAACTTTTTGATTCAGCTAAGCGGAAATCATTAGCCTACTTTCTGGTAGATGCCTTAGAAGGGGAGGAGGGGACACAGACAGGGAGAAAGAATTTGCATCACATTGTGAAAGTCTAATTTTTTTACGTTGTCTTGGGGACTTAATAAGGGAACAACTGGAAAAGTCTTTTGTGGAAATGACAATGTATTAGATGAAATTTTATTACATCTCCATTGAAGATATATTCTAATACAGAAAAAAAAGGGGTTTCAACCTGTGGCAGTTGGTATCTGATCAAGTAATTCTAATAGGCAAGATTTATATTTTCCAGTCATATTAAAACAGTCAGGAGTGGTGAGGAGAAGTTAATGTGTCTCACATCCTTTCTTAGGTGCCCACAGAGTGGATCTCTGCATGAAGGTACATTTAGAGATAGAATAGAAATTAAAAGACATATGGAACATTGTTATTATAGGATCAAATAAGTCAAAGATGGAAAATACACCTACTCTAATTTGAGGAAACAAAATTTCAGGCCCCAAAATTCTAGGCAAGCAAATTTTGTCTCCTAAAGATCTTTGTCACTTAAATTCTATGCTGAGGGTTCTTGTCTAGCAGGTTTTGGTAGTGGCTAGCCATATGACGTTCTCTTCTGTATTTTTATTTTTGTTTTCAATTATAGTATACTTCTTAGTAGGCAAGCAACACCTTTTATACTAGAAAGCTGCTCAAAGTGGTAAGCCCACACGTAGAGATAAATTGTTAATTATTTTCATTTTTCTGATGTGGAATAAATGTACATGTTATTTTATCCACAAATTTTAATTAATCCAAATCAAATTTCATATATGAGCTGTCAGAGGAAATGCCCAACCCATTTGTGAGAGTCTAGTTACCTAATGTAATGTGAAGAAGCCTCTACATGCTATTATTTTGTTTAGCCATCATAGGTATTTAATTACATTCTTTTGATGTCAGTAAAATCATTTAACTTCCCCTGAAGACATTGAAAGGTATCTGCTATATTGAAAAAAGTATTTTCCCATGCCATGATTTGAGTTTTAAGCATAACTACCTACCCAACACATAGCTGTATCTTTTAAAATTTCAGAGTAAGTTTTACGCTCATGTAAGAATTCAGTCACTGCATTTTGCTTTTATACAGTCAGCAATACACATAAAAAGTTATGTTTCCATAACAAAGAATTCCATAGCTGAATATATATTTGGAAGTTGTCCTGATAGTGCAACTTCAAATAATTTTATTTCTTTAAAAACTATAAAGCTGAACAGTAGAAACCAGAGCATAGCTGCATAATTTATAACTATATTTGAAGTTTAGCAACTGAGTCAGCATATTTGATGGTATATAAAGCTAAGAAGTTAGTCTAGGTCCATGATGTTCCATTATATCATACTTCCATCATTGTTACAACAGAATGTGCACACACCATCCTTTAGAGAGAAGTTGTCAGGTGCAAAAATTTAGTATAATATGATATCTCCAATATTCTGCTACTTTTTTATCTATTCAAACTACATGACACATAGAAAATTATATATGCTCATTGTTCACTATCACAATTATAACCTCATTCTTCTACTTTTAAAATACCTAAGCCTTGAAAATCTTAATCTCTCCAATGCATTTGCAATATTTTCTTATGACTATCCACTTACAATTTCTAAAAAATATGAGGCCGGTTAGCTCAGTGGTTTGAGCGCGGTGCTGGCAACAAGGATCAACATCGATATCGCGGATTCTATTCCCGCTCGGTCCCCATGTGTTGCCAGGTCTAGTCGAGAGGTGGCGTCCGTGCCCAAAACAGGGAGGTTGGACTAGATGATCTCTAAGGTCCCTTCCAGCCTAGGCCATTCTATGATTCACTGAGACTGGTAGTATTAAAACATATCTAAATAAGAACTAGAGGAAAACAATTTCAACACACTAATGACAAATCTTATCCAATGTTCCTATATATATATATATGGATTTCCCATGTGCTGTGTTCAAACGCAGCTGAAATTATTATGATATTCCTTTCCATCATGATACTTAAAAAAACATATTATAGGCAAATAGAAATTATAGAATTGTACATTTTTGTAATCTTTCCTATAAATTATACAAAGAAAAATAGTACCTTTCACTGGTCATTGTTTGTTAAAAAAAAAGAAGGGAAAAAAAAAAGAAAATAATAAATATGGGCTTTCAAATCTGGCTTTTAATCCTTACCTTTTAAACACATTGAGAACACCAGTGGAAATCTCATAAGGACATTGAAGAAAAACTACAAAAACAAGACCTCACCAAAGGAACTAATAGGTTTTTGACAAATCTGAATACAATCCAAATGCAACTTAATCCAAAACTATTTCCTCAATTAGGTAGCTGTATAGTCATAAAAGTGTTGTCATGCTGTAACATGTAGAGTTTTTAGAGCTGTAAATATCGATACAGAAATTTAAATGAATCCTACTTAATTTCAGGTACTAAAATATGTCTCAAGTGAGTGTGCTGAAATTCTTCCCTTTCTGTAGAGGAAGCCTAAATGTCTTAGAGTAGGTCACTAATTTTTAAGCAGTAATATTAGGTGAGATTTTTTCCACTGTAAAAATTGCTCTCTCTATTCTACAAAAAACTTGACACAGATAAAAGATAAGTTAACCTGTAAGAAACCACATTAGCTTCTTATATTTGTAATTTTCATTGCTTTTTTAATGTAATATTGTTCTAAAACATAAAATGATATTATATACCATCAAACAACAGTAAAGAAAAGTTAATGTGTAGAAGGAGCAAGAATGAAAATTCTTTCTTGTGCCATGGTCCTCCTTTTGGATATGTGTCTTATGTTATTATCGTAATAGCTTCCTCTTTTTTAAACATAGTGTATTCTGCTAATAAATATTTCCATGGTATGGTCTGCAAAAATATATTCCATTGAAGAAAAACAGTGAATGATTCTCATTGCATATGCTATTTGTTTCATAGGCAATGATATTGACATAGTTCTGGTGCCTAACAAATTCAGCTAGAGAAATTCAAACACAAAAATACTCTGTACTTTTTTTCAGAAGTAGTACTACCTGGCAATTATAATTTAATACAAGCTATGAAAATGACATTTAACATTATTTATTTTTCAACTATTAGAATTCATTTCACTGGATCTAGAGCTCAAGGTAAGTACTTAAGGATGAATGGCATTATGCATTGCCATTATAACTAGAATTTAAGATATGCTTATTTAATATAAGTAATAATATGCACTTATCCAAAGCTCTAAGTAGACTAATTATTAGTAGCACAATAAGTAAAATAACATCAGCATTAACTTAATTCAAAACTCAGCAAACAGGAAATATACATGGTCCTTTCCAACTTTTCATCTTTGTGGAATGTAGTTTCTAACACTTTCATTCTTCCCTCTCAGAATGAAGTCTTTTATAATCTGAAATGAAGATTATTGTATTCAGGCAGTTTCTGACTCAGGTGGTGCTAGGGGTAATGTTTACAGTCCTAAGGTATTTATAGAGAACATTTCTGATTGGATGTACATGTACAAGAAGAAGGGAAAAGGCAAGGAGATAGGGAGGGCAAAGTGCAAAGACATCAGCATCGAGTTCTCTGCTAGTAGCAGCTGTGCTAATATGACATTGGCTAATACAATATTTTGTAGCCTTACATGATTTATAACATCCTAAACAGCTTCTGAAAACAACTGGGCAACCAGTGCAGACCTCAGAAGATGAGATGCAGCCTGCTTCCCACAGCTCTACAGCTCACTAAATTGACTGCTTCATTCATTATCAGTTTCAGTCCCTGACTGCCTATGTCAGCTTGGTGCAATAGTCTAATTCCAAAGCAGTGAAAGAATAGGAAACAGTAGCAAAAAGGGTCACTTTCAAAAGAGCAGTTTACTGACCAAACACAGATGATAATGAGATTTCTGGGTAACTTATGTAGGAAAATCACCAAACAGAAGTCAAGAAGCCTAAAATTGTCTTGAATTGCCGTTTTCATGAATTTTAGCAAGTAATGGCACACTTCTACTCTGAGTTACCTTCTGTTTAATTTTTCTACATCTGTATCCATAACTCATTGTTACAATCTCAGTCTAAGTTTCAGGCGAGTGACTCGATTCTGTACCTCTAGGTCACGTAGATAATGACTGCAGTGCTTTGTTACAATGTCCAAGCCCCAGGCACAGGACTACATACAAGCAGCTTACTGGTAATATGATTTCCTCTGCCTCCTAACAACTCCCCTAACAACGGGGAATACACACTGAAAAAGAGAACTGAAATCTATGCTTGAGAGCTCTCTTGGGAGAGACCATTATCTGAGATTTCATCTAAAGAGAAGAATGAAGAATTATTCTAATTGCTTTTTTCAAGGTCTTCAGGTGCATCATAAAGGTCATGGACAGATCAGCAGACTCCATGAAACATCAGTGCGGACATTTGATCATTATCTGTTTCCCAGAGGCAAACCTCCATTGTCCTTATATGTCTGTCTGACATGAATGCTTTACATGGAAACCAATTTAGCAATTTCTAAACAAGCAAGTAGCTCTTCTAAATACAAACCAAACCATAGATGTGTCTGACTGATGTTGAGTCAATGCTTGAGAGCTATGGCCATACACTGATCAGCCACAGTTTCTGTTTATAGTTGACAAGCTAATAATGGAGGCTAACACAGTCTTAACAAAGATCAAGGCTCTTCTTAAAACAATTTGTTATTTTAAAATTCTGCCACAGGTAAAATATTAAATTGTTCATGAGTGAAGCACTGATGAATTATTGCTCAGCAGTCTGGCTGGATAACAAAATGGATTTTATACAGAGTATGATTTACTGAATAAAAGGTGAAGTGCCAGCACATTTAATTTCTAAAGTATCATGGGATAAATGTAAGACTATTAATGCAAAATGGCATCACTGGACTTGTTACTGATCTTGACATACTCCTTGAGGACATGTAATAATTGCTTTTGGAGTTTTAATATTCATTTGCTCGTTCATTTTTGTAAGTGTATAACCGTGCTTTCTTTGCCAGGCGCCTATGATGGTAACAAAGGCTGTGTTTTGGGTTTGGACTAAAATTAACAGAACTGGTGTCTAAATTCATCTACCCAGAAATCTGGGAAAACATATACCTCTTTTTGGACTCACTAAGAAAGCTATAAATCCTCTCTTAAAAGCATTGCATTTGAGAATAAATAAAACCAACTCTACGGAAACAGGAGAGTGTAACAGCATTGATGTTGGAAGATACAAGAACAGATCCACCATGTGTCTGTCTTACAAACAGAATAATCACTCTGGTGATGTCTTGGGCTAAAATATCCTGTATCTGGTATCCTGCTTTCCAGACTCCATGTCCAGTAGATAGTTGTCTCCTTGAACATTTCTCACTTTTCTAACGTATCACATTCAGAGCATATTAATCGCACTTAATGTCCCAGAGATGCAGCGTGCAACTGTCTGTGCTCACTCCCTTGGGAAAATGCTGTCAAATACACCATCCCAGCAGCATCACTTCATGTGACTGCTGCATTTAGTTGTAATGACATCTCCGTTTAATGACACCAGCACCAGAGATTTGCAATCAAAATGTATCCCGCTCAATTGAACTATGAATGTTCAAAAAAATAATCATAGAATCATAGAATTGTAGAATGTTTTGGAATGGAAGGGACCTTTAAAGGCTATCTAGTCCCAGGCCCCTGCAGGGATCGGGGACATCAAATGGAACAGGTTGCTCAGAGACTCCTCCAACCTAACCTTGAAAGTTTCCAGGGATGGGGCTTCTACAACTTCTCCAGGCAACCTGTTCCAGTGTGTCACCACCCTCACTGTAAAAAATTTCTTCCTTCTACGTGGTGTAAGTCTACACTCTTTTGCTTTCAGACCATTACCCTCTGTCCTATTGCAAAAGCCTGGTTCAGACACCATTTTGATTTAACATCATAGGCTCACTCTCAGATAAAATATGCGGTTCAGGATTTTAACTATATTGTCATATTCTGGGCAGGGCTTATACCCACATATGCACATTGCACATAACAGGGAATTCACTCCCTCATACAAGGTAAAAGTCATGTAGCATTGACCAAACACTCCAGCATTCACTGCTCTAGGATGTGTATCTGATTTTAGGGTTATGATGAGGTCAGTGCTGTTGTTCACTAAATGCACAAAGTTTTCTTACTCCTACCTCCAAAGTAGTAACGAATTAAACAAAGCAAAAATTATCAAAATATTTAAACTAACATAGGAAGTACCACCTGCACAGATTAGGGTTTTCTTCACTGCATAATTCATTAAAAAGTTAAGAAATGGTCAGGAGAATCTCCTTTACATGTAATTCTGGTATTATACTGTGTCTTGCTTTGAGCTAAACAGAACTAGTTCTATTCAGTGGTTTTACTTTTCAGCTCAGTCTTTTCTAAAAGACTGCACTTTCTGAAGTTAACAGCATGGATTTGCAGACTGTGCCTGATAATAGAAATGATAACACCTGATCTTTATAGTTACTACCAAAGCTCGGTATGCAGAAATGCCCTTGCTTATACTTGCTCCTATAGTGACCAAGGTCACAGCTAGAACTTGTGTGTCACATTGGGGGTGGCAGGAAGTAAGAGAGGTCACATTCCTCCAGTGAGAAATGGACAGGACAGGTCACTAACAAGAGTATTTCATTCCATATATGCTATATTCAGTATAAAAGAGAGGGATCACAGTGGTTAAGCTCCTCTTCTTCAATGGCCTGGTTCCAAGGACCTTCAGCCTTTGATTCTGATCCCGAGTTCCTGATTCCAACTCCTCCATCTGGTTCCGCTCTGCCACTAAGCCTGGGGTTTCCCCAGTGCCGCCTGCTCTGCAGCATCAATGAGGATTGCTATCAGGTGGAGGGAGTTGGCTTTGATGTCGGTTTTGCGTATATTTGTATATATTTATCATTATTTTCATTATTGCCTTATCAGTACTATTATCATTTCTTAAAGCTGTTCTAGTTTTTTTCCCAATCCACAAGTCTCTGTCTCATTGCCTTTCCCTTCCCATTTGGGGACAAAGAGGTGTTAGAGAGCATCTGTCAGTTGTTTAGTGGTTAGCTCAGCCCTAGTCCTATACATAGTGATATACTTGTCTATTCTGAAATATATAAGATTTTCTCAACTAAAATTAGTAACACTCACTTGCTTGGAACAAATGACTTATCAAAGTTAAAATGAGCCACACATTAAAACAAATATTTATGTCAAATATTTTCTGAACTTATTGGTAGGCTAATGCTTAGTATTTGAAAAATAGTAAGATCCTATGAAGAGTATTAAGATAATGAAATACTAAAATGAATGGACTAATGGAACAGCAAAAAAGCTATAAGGTTATGTGACAGAATGCCACAGACACTAAGAAGCACGGAGTATCTCAATGTCTAAATCCAGCTGCCAAGTGGATCCACTGTACATATATTCCTGCTAGTAGAGCTCCATCCTGCTCAACCAGAAAGGAGCTGGATGAGACCACTCGTCCTGTTTGTGTGAGTGCTGAGTGTGTCTGTGTTACGTGTGTGCAGCTGACTGTGTGTTCACAGAATCACAGAATGTTAGGGGTTGGGAAGGACCTCCAAAGATCATTTAGTCCAACCCTGCTGCCAGAGCAGGATCACCTGCACTAGGTCACACAAGAATGTGTCCAGGCAGGTTTTGAATGTCTCCAGAGAAGGAGACTCCACAACCTCCCTGGGCAGCCTGTGCCAGTGCTCTGTTGCCCTCACAGTGAAGAAGCTTTCACTAGTATTTTTGTGGAACCTCCTATGTTCCAGCTTGCATCCGTTGCCCCTTGTCCTGTCATTGGACATCACTGAAAAGATGTCCCTCCTCCTGACACTCCCCCTTGACATATTTATAAACATTAATGAGGTCACCCCTCATCCTCCTCTTCTCCAAGCTGAAGAGACCCAGCTCCTTCAGCCTTTCCTCATAAGGGAGATGTTCCACTCCCTTCAAGATCTCTGTGGCTCTGCGCTGGACTCTCTCAAGCAGTTCCCTGTCTCCCTTGAGCTGAGGAGCCCAGAAATGCACACAATATTCCAGATGTGGCCTCACCAGGGCAGAGTAGAGGGGAAGGAGAACCTCTCTCAACCTACTAGCCACCTCCCTTCTAATACATCCCAGGATGCCATTGGCCTTCTTGGCCACGAGGGCACATTGCTGGCTCATGGTCATCCTGCTGTCCACCAGAATCCCCAGGTCCCTTTCTCCTACACTGCTCTCCAAAATATTAGTCCCCAGCCTATACTGGCAGATGGAGTTATTCTTTCCAAGTGCAAAACCCTACCCTTGCCCTTGCTGAATTTCATAAGATTTCTCCCCACCCAGCCCTCTAGCCTGTCTAGGTCTCTCTGAATGGCTGCACAGCCTTCTGGTGTGTCAACCACTCCTCCCAGTTTTGTGTCATCAGCAAACTCTAATCCAGGTCACTGATGAATATATTGAACAGCACTGGCCCCAGCACTGACCCCTGAGGGACCCCACCAGACACAGGCTGCCAACTGGACTCTGCCCCATTGACCACAAGACTCTGACTTCTTCCCTTCAACCAGTTCACGACCCACCTCACTACTCAGCCATCCACAACATACTTCCTCAGTTTAGCTATGAAGATGCTGTGGCAGATGGTGTCAAATGCATTACTGAAATCCGGATAATTCACATCCACTGCACATCACCTTCCATCCACCTGCTTATGTCTTCAGAAAAGGCTATCAAGTTGGTCAAACACGACTTCCTCTTGGCAAAGTCATGTTGACTGTTCCTAATGACCCTCTTATCCTTGATATGCTTAGAGACAACGCCAAGGAGAAATTGTTCCATCATTTTTCCAGGGATGGAGTTGAGGCTGACAAGATTCCTGTGTATTTGTGCTGTTGTACAGGTGTGTTTATGTGTATGCCTGCTGGGAATACATGCCTAGCCTTACATACTGGTGAAACCTGGGTGCGTGGAGTTCTGGCAGCCTTACCTCTGTTGGGCTACTGAATTTGGCACCTCTCTAGCAGAAACTACAAATTTTGCAGTAATACTTGCTTACTAATATTACATCATATGCAAGATTTATGGATTGATTTATTTAATATATATATAATTCCCCAAATAATTAAATAGACATTATAGAATAAATAAGAACAATATCAAGTACAAGCTTTAAACTAACATTTTGCTAAGTATTTAATAAACTCTATTTTTTTTTGTCCCTCAAACTTTCTACCTTTCTAGCAATCAAAAAAGGATCATTTCATCATCTAAAGATTCTTACTGTTACTTAGCCAACACCATAAGGATTCTGCCCACACTGCTTTGGCAAGGTATGCTAACAGTTAAATGAAGCAGAGCTATTGTTGTGGTTTAACCCCAAATGCAAACTAAGCATCATGCAGCTGCTTGCTCACCCTTTCCTCCTCCCAGTGGGATGGGAGTAAAATCAGGAAAAAAAAACCCTTATGTTTTGAGATAAAAACAGTTTAATAACTGAAATAATAATAATAATAATGATAATAATAATAATAGTAATAACAACAAAGAGAGAAATAAAACAGAAGATAGACAAGTGATGCATAAAGCAATTGCTCACCAGCAACTGACTGATGCCACTGACTGAGTGATCTGCTCCCCAGCCAGTTCCCCCCAGGTAATACACTGGGCATGACATCCTAGGGCATGACATCCCTCTGGCTAGTTCAGTTCAGCTGTCCTGGCCATGCTGCCTCCAAGCTTCTTCACACCTACTCACTGGCAGATCGTGGGAAATTGAAAAGTCCGTTACAGAGGATAACCGCTACTTAGCAACAGCTAAAACATCATTGTGTTATCAACATTATTCTTACACTAAATCCAATATAAGGCACTGTACCAGCTAATAGGAAGAAAATTAACCCTGTCCCAGCTGGGATCAGGACAGTTGTATTAAATGAATTTTTAAATTTTATTTCTCCAAATGGACCAGGGAGACAGTGGAGGCTGGTGAGATGCAGAGATTGGCTAAGCTCATAGTTGTCAGTAGTGATGGAAATAAAGTAGCTAAACAGCTAATATAAGGACATCACTATTGCCTAAACATGTGTTCAGAATCCACATACAACAGCTGAAGAACAAAGTCCAAACTGTAGAAAAACCTATTAGAATTTTCTCTTTGAGAATTTTTAAAAACATAAACCCTCTGAAAGCATCAAAATAGCAATGCTGACACCGTCATTTAACCTTCATTAAGAAAGTGGTGATAGGAATCCTGTAATTGCAAAAGCTTTCTAGATCAAACAAAAATATTAACATACTCTCATTTTTATTTTCTTCTCCCACGGTCTCAGTGCCAGTGTATGGTGGTTTAATGTGGATCACAGAACATGTTGTATGAATGTGCTACAAATGGAAGTGTGAAAAATTTCTTAGAAAATTAGAAATAATTTTTCACAAGAAAAATTAAGATTTGGGAATGTTAGGAAGATGAGCAAAAGGTTACATTTAAGAAATTAAAACATTTGCTCACTGAAATTTGGTTAGCAAAAAGTGGAAGAGATTTTGACTCAGTTCAGTGAAACTATTTGATCCAGAAAATCAGTTAATGCAAGTTTGCTCTGAGCTTCACTAAGAAAATTCAGAGAAAAGTCGTTTATGAAGGTCACATTTACATTCTTTCCAAAGGTACTGTTGTACCTACAGTGCCTACAGTAAAGCAGCTGAGGAATTACGTTTAATTGCATTGACTGATTCCATCCACATTGCTTTGACTACTGCAGACAGCTGTTATAGCCAAAGTTCCAAGAATTTAATGTTAGCTTTTACACTGATCTTCAAAAATGGAAGTGGTTTCTTCATCTTCTAACATGACTCAAACTAATCTTCTCATTCTTTTAGGCATTTTTCTATCTGTTATGTGAAGCTTCAGATGTTCAAAGTAAAAGTAAATGAGTCTATAAAACAAGCCTTTCATTTTTGTTTTGCTTACAGCCTATTTAAACAGAAGTCTCAGAAACAAAGGTATCTGTGTAAAAGTTTTCTGTGCTTCTCTTCCTCTAGTTAAATCTTCCAAGACTCCCACTTACCTGCTCTGAGACTGACAAATATCTAATAAAAACCATGGGATTTGACTTGAAAACAGACATATAGAAAGAAAAAGAAGGACTTTGTTCAAACAGAGCCTTTCAGATCTCTCTATGTGAGTAAACATAAAAATATTGTTAAAAATAGCAACACCCCTTAATTAAAACACAATAAAGGCTACAAAAATATTATATAACAAACTAATAATAATTTACATAGTATTTCTTTATTCTGAAGTTGGCTTGATTCATCATTATTTTGCTTCTTAAATACCTCTTTATTAAAAAAATCATGACTTTCTTCCTGGTCTTTCGAAGTCTGAAACCATGCCACACTACCAATATCATATACGTACCCATCTCTAAATTTTACAGTAAGAATTGAAAGGGCTCCTGACAGGCTAAAGCTCAATTTTTGTCACCTCTAACTGATCTTTGTTTACCATTTTCTTACACAGATTTTATACTCCTTCCAGTATTTCATTCTCCTTAGTGATAATTTTTTTTTCCCCTAAACGCAAACCAGACATTTTCTTGCTGCTTACACCCATAATTTTTTATTCCATCCACTGTAGATGCAGAGGATGGATAGTGCTCTTTTTCTGCAGACACTTTATATTTAAGTGATAGTCAGCAGCTAGTGAAAGCCCTACTCTTGGCAAAACTGTACATTGCACGCTAGTTACTGCACATTTTCTTGAGCACAAAGGTTCAAGTTACTATTGCTGTACTACTACTATAAAAGAATCACAGAATCATAGAATATCTGGGGTTGGAAGAGATCTCCATCACCAAAGATCGTCCACTTCAGTCCTATTGCAGTGAGCAGGGACATCTTTAACTGGATCAGGCTGATCAGAGTTTCATCCAACCTGACCTTGAAGATTTTCAGGGATGGGACTTCTGCCACCTCTCTGGGCAACCAGTTCAAGTGTTTCACCACCCTCATTGTAGAAAATTTCTTCCTTATATCTGACCTGAATCTACTCTTTTTCAGTTTAAGACTATTAAACCTTGTCCTATTGCAACAGGCCCTGCTAAAAAGATTGTCCCCAGCTTTCTTACAGGTCCCAGTTCAATATCGAAAAGCTGCAAGATGTTCTCCTCAGAGCCTTCTCTCTCCTGGCTGAACAAATTAGAATCTGTGGTGACATAGGACTACAGTTCGGTCCATTAGGATCTTCAGAAACATACAATGGCCCCTGTCTCAAGGGAGAAAAAAAAAATGGATACAAGTGTAGGAGTATAAGGTCATACCATTTTAGTAAGTGTAATAGTGTTTGCACTGCTGCCAAATTTTAGAGGAATCATGGCAAATGAAACTTTAAAGGAAAAACATTAAAGAGAAAATTAAACTTACTTTTTTTTTTTCAGAGAACTACACAGAGAAACTGTAAACATTCTTTTTTAAAACTAATATAAAAAACCTGCACTTTTTAACAAATTTTATCTCAATACAAGATTTTATATTGGCTGACTGAAAGTGGCAAGTTATGTTTTCTATTAATGAAAGCTGAAGAAAGGGATAAAATCAACAATACTTTTGAAAGTAAACCCAAGTATCGTGTTTTGGTGAAGGAAAGTAGAGTGGTTTTAAGGCTATAAATCAATGTGTGACATGAGGAGGGGCATAATCTTTATAGCAGCACTCAATAGATGTAAGCAATATTTGTAAAAACACACAGATTAATATTAGACAATGTCAGAAAAATATATGTTGTAATGAATCTGATGTGAAATTACACCCTTGAAGGGAAAACTTCAACGATTTGTTAGTGTCAGAGAATTAAATCTTTATTAGAAAACTTATCAACAAAAAGTAAAACCAGTGAAACAGTGTTTTTAATGTGAATATAATACAGGACTCATTCTTCTGCCTCTCACAGCAGAATTCTTAAAGACTAACTGCAAGATCTTGATGACATTTTTTTGATTTGGCAGAGTAACCCAATCTTATTCAAATCACCAGCCAATATACCTAACAATCTTTTTTCCTTTTGCTGTTATTGTTTTTCCTTTCTGTGCTACAGCACCCAGCATCTCAGAAAATTCTTGTAGACAAATATGTGGAAAGAAATGGAGAGTTAAAAGGTCATTATGTCTCATTCATTTATTCTCCATTTATCCGTGACTCACACATTAGTAATAACCTTTGCTAAACAGAGGAATGAGTGGTAATATTTTCCCATGTAGCAGCTACCTGAGCATTAGCAGAATCCCGTCTTAACCCCACCAGATGCATATCTTCCAAACTGGAAGGATATGCTTGTCCGGCTCTTTGAATCAAAGTAATTAGCACCAGACTTCCTGAATGAGAACATGTCCTGTGGAAACAGAGGGTGGGTCCATAACATTACTTAAGACCTTTTTGCATTCTGAAAGTGCATCTTGCAGAAACTTTCTGAGAGGATTTCTATGCTTTTCTTCTGAAATTCTTTAAAACACAGTTTTAGAGTGGCTCTTGAAATAAGAACCTCTCCAGCAAAAGCTGTGTATAACTTGTTCCAGTAAAATGACAGAATCTTACTCTCCATGTTTTCCCTCAGTTAGTAAAAAGATTTTTTTCTCTAGATACCTTTTTAGAATTTGGATTTCATAATGCATCTGACCATTGTCTTTCACTAACACAGTATAAAGGCATGATAGACTAAAATATTTGCAATACTTAAATGTGCAAAATATGTTAGATTTATTTTAATAAATTGTGGGTTTCTTCTACTGGATCACAAATTATTATTATCTTTATGTAAATTATTATTATCTTTATGTAAATGGATCAATTTCAGAAAGTTACTGGATAGAAATACCAGAAAAACATGCATGCTCTAAGAGAGAGCTGGACAGACCAAGCAATGTAGTTTATTTGTATATTGTTAGAAGGGAGTTCTAGGAAGATACATGTTTCTCTGGAAATTTATACTTACTAGTGGCTTCCGTGATGCAAGTCAATTTGTGTTCAGTATCCCCAAGCAATGCACAGGGAAAATTAGGTGTTCCAGATCGATGTCTATAAAAAAAAGGTACAGGCAGCAAGCAGAAGTCCTCAGAAAACCTGAAGCTAAAGGGCGTACACCAACTTTTTCTCCTTCTCCAGAATAAGTACAAATAGAAGTTAAAGGATCATAGGATAATTCATGATGGAAGGAATCATATCTGCCTCTCCAATCAGGAGGGAGAAAAGAGTTACACTTTTAAATCAGAAGGAACAGAGCACTTGGGCACCAAACGAGCTTAAATTAAATGGCCGGACCCTCGCAGAAGAAAATCTCAGGAATTTATACTTGCCCAATATAGCACTGGCAGTGAAAAGCTACCTTGGTACTCAGCAAATCCAAACACATTGTGAACAGCCTTGAGCTATCCAAGAGCTATGTGACCTTGTGAAAAAGGCCAAGAGGTTTGGTAACAAACTGTACCTTGGAGCAGGGCAGATGAGGTTTGGTGGCACAGTTAGTTACATGGTCTCTTGGCTTTGTTTCCTTGGGAGTAGGAGCAGGGTGATCTTGTGGCTTTTGCAGCAGCTGTGATAAATATGCCCTACAGAACAAAAGCAAAAGATTAGTTCCTTCAGGAGCACTGAAAACCACTGTGTTCCATAGAGAGTTCCCTGCGGTACATTTTTGGTGCTCCAGGAGTTTTTTTAGCACCTGAGGGAGATTTCTAGGGTGTCAGGCTTAGGCACATACATTAACCAAGTTTTAGAACCTCGAATTCTTTTCAAGAAGTGAGCCTAGATTTATTCCCATTTACTTTAATGAAACATACACTGAATACAACACTGTTTGGTTGCTTTTAGGTATATCAGCCATCCTACACACTGAGGGAAGACAGAAAATACAGGAAAAGCTATTCAAAAGCTAATTAAAGACTGTATCATAGAGGAGGAAGAGAGGATAAGTTAAATTTGGACTAGCTATCTTGATCTAATGTTTCCTGATTTCTTAGTATAATAAAGAATAAGTGGGATTTTAAAAGTCATTGTAGGAGTAGGAGATCTTGCAGCTGAGAAGCTGCACTGTGTAAGGGATAACACATGAATAAAATACAAGAAAGGTACAACATAGAAGGAATAAGTAACAGACAAGTTTAAAGCACAAAATGTTGAAAGAAAGTGACAAGAGCTGAATAAAGAAAAAACGCATATTTTCTTACTGTCCTCTATTTCAGTTGATTGCTAATTAATGAAATCACATTATATATATGTAAGTAGACTATATTTTGGGCTTACATGTTTTATTATTTCAATAGCTATGTGAAGAAAAGAGTAAGGTGACAACACCCTATGAAAAATGTTTTCACAGCAAAAGAATCGTTAAGATATCAAAGGGTAAGTGCAGTTTTAAACACGTTTATGATACAAGCCTAACATGGTCATATAAAATAATAATAAAATTAACATTAAAAAGATATTTAATGATCAATCGTACATGTACTTTATCAGTAATTTTTTGCTGACTCAAATTTAGGTGTCTAAACAATTATGGAAGTTCCCTCTACTAATGCATGAAATACTTCCACAGACATCAAACTAAAAACTCAGTAATCAGCAGGGTTCCTCAGTATGTTTTATGCTATCTCTAAAAGGAAGATAGAGACATTAGCACATTGTTAATCTCTGTTTTGTAAAGCATTAATGGTGTCTCATCTAAACAGCAGCCCATTCACACATTACAAAGATTTTACAAAAACAGCTTGTTAAATCAGACAAAAGGTTTAATAATTAAAAAGTTGATTTCTGTTGCTTATTCTTTTTGTAGAATGGGGTAGATATATTTAAGGAAGGCCCAGAACTGCGGAATGCTTCTGCAGTAGTTAATTCTCCTGAATAAGGAGAGATAATAATGGTTCAACTCTTGGGTAATTTAGAAAATCAATAATTCAGATATTATGCTGTTCAACAACCCTTTGACTTGTCTGCAATACATCAAGATTGATGTATAAGTACATCCAGTAATACTTTAAATATGAGAACAGTACACTTGTAGAGAACTTTTTCCAGAATGCTATGACAGACTGAATCTCTTGCTAGAAGATAAGAATCTTAACAGAATCAAACTATAGAAATCTCTGATCTTTTTTATTTCACATCTGATCTTAGTCTAAAAGCCTGCTACAAATGTGTGAAGCACTTAATTTCTCCTGGAATATCTTTGAAACATCAAGCCATCATCTATTCAAGACGCTTTTTGAAAAATGATTTACTCAAAGTGCTTCATCTATTTAATGATGATAATTTAATAATTTGATAATGATAATAAACTCTTTCATATATGCTTCCAAAGTTTTTTACATTCTTTCAGACATGTAGCTGTAATGTTTGGGTACCGGGTATATTTCTGGCTGTAGATTAATAACTGTTTTGAAGACAGTTCCAGTACTGGTTTTTTTTTATTGTTGATAGAATAAACTTCAATATTAAGGATATACATTTCTGTTGGTTTGGAATTTCTAATAAACAACCTTGCTCCACCCAGTTGCAATGTAACATGGAATATAAAGAAACAGAGAGAAGTCATAACAGAAAATAGAATTCTCATTATAAATGTTCATATGATTACAAACTCAGAAATGAAACAAAAAGGAAAACTTTATAAAAATATGCAAGCTTATCTGCATAGTGACAATCTTAGTGGTTAACAAGACATTTTCAAAGCATCACGATGTGTCCTTAAATATTTGAAGATTTTCCAACCTTTTGTAGGACACTGCTAAAAGACCCCCCTTAAAAGTGCAGTGGTGCTATGTCACACCAAAATGAAATTCTGCAAGGTGTTACTAGATGCATATAAATATTAAACTAGTAGATGCAAGTTCTTTAATGAACTTGGACTGACATAAATGGATTATCAGATATGTGTGGGGTTTTTCTATTCAAATACTTCTCAATGAAATCACTTACAAAATTCTATCTGAATTATTAGTATACATAATACAGCACAATGCTGTCAGTTTTAGATAGTTTTCTCAAGTCAGAAATGTCTTGTCAGTTAGATTAATAGTGAAGAAAATTAATCTTTCCTATAAAGTTATGCTGCTATTTAAATGCAAAAAAAAAAAAAAGCGCTTTTATTTTTTTCTGATTTAATGTTATAAAATGTATGAAATATTTGCGAAACATTTACTTAAGCTGGTCCTGCTAGTTGACACGTACCATAACACTTGGAGATAATATACATGCCTCTCTGCAGTTTCAGGATAGTTTGCAAACACACATTATCCATGTCTTAAAATGTTCCAGTAATGCAGGATTTGGTAACTGGAAACAGACATAGAAATTGCTTAAATAGGACTTAACAGCAAGTTAGTTTTACAGTCCAGGGAGAACTCAGGAGATCATGGCTGCTGGATAGAGCCTCAAACAATCTATAACCTCTCTCTAAATCACAGAGAGATTGCTATCAAGCAAAAGGTGATTCCACAGGTTAAAACAGATTTAGGGAATTTCATCCTCATGTCACATGTTCTGACAAGTTTCTTACTCTTTCATATCTACCAGCTGCTAAAATGCATGTTGAAATTCCCAGAGGATAGTAAATCTCTCCTGCAAATAGAAAGAAAGGTTACAAACTCTATCTGCTTTTTATTTTTTTTAAATATATGTTTTCAAATAAGACAAAGGACATGCTGAATGAATAAACTCATTCCATTGTGTCTGAAAACAGGAAATTAAAGTATTGCCTCTCCTGAAATGGAGATTTCTGGGGTATTGCTTATGTAATGTATCAGAAAAATTAAAGCTGTCCAGCAAAAAGCTCAGGTTTGGTGGTTTAGTACTTTTATTTTATTTTATTTTTACCTCCCCAGAAAATGTACAGCAATAGCACCCAGGGTAGCAGCCACTTCTTTACCCATGTGTAAAGAACCACCATGAATATACAAAGACAAATGAGCTTTGATACTGCTTTCTCAAAAGGATATTCATTGGACCACTCTGTTTAGGTCCTGACACACTAAAGTTGAAAATCTCTTCCATAATTCTAGATCTGATGACTCCTTTTTTCCATCCATCACCATGTGATGTTGTGACATGCAGTCATCGTTGCTCTGCAATCATTAGACTAAGGTTGACTACACATAGGAAAAAAAAAAAAAAAAAAAAGAAAGCAAGCAAAAGAAAACCCAAGTGGGATAGTTCACTTCTTTAGGGCAAATGATAGCTACAGCAAACAGCTTTAGAGGCTCTATTAAGGATATCAAACATCTATACCTTCTACATTAGGGTAAGTATACAAATCTAGATAAAACACCTACATGTTTTCCCTTGTCTCAGTTTCCTCAGCAGTTTGAAACACTTCTTTGATCTCGGATTAGAGTACCCTAGGGTGTTTTTGATCTCTGCCCCTGTAGCTCATGATTCTTGATCTGATCTTGTCTCACTTGTGTATCCAGTTTTCTGCTTCTGGTACCTTCCTCTTATTTCTCTTAAACATACCTTGGTCACTGAAAGACTATTTCACATTGTCTTAATCAAATTGTAAAACCAAGAGCTTTTTCTTAGTTTTCTACCTCTCTAGCTTGATACGAAAAACTGGGGACTATCTCCAAAAGTCAAGAGGATTACAGAGGCAAGGACCTCCTTCCAAAGACAGTGGCCCACTGTTCAACAGTGAAGATGAAAAGACAACACAAACAAACCACAAGGAGTTGTTACAACAACTTCATTTTGCAGCCAGCTCGGGAGCCTTCTGTATCTTACTCAGTGTATAGGGTGATTACTTAGTTACAGGCAGATATTTGAATTCTGAAATACTGATTTGGAAAAGTTCCATTTTTTTTGATGAAAACCTGCAAATTTCTAGGAAAAGCAAAGTATGCTTTATGGATGCTTTTAGGCAAAAGTAAAATTCTACCAAAACATACTTTCAAAAAGATGTCCTAATAATTGAAAGATTAGTAACATACAATTTGCCTGACAGAGTTGTAAATATATTTTTTAAGATCTAGACAAGCATATAATATTAAGGAAGTGCATAGTCTTTGGTGCAAAGCTGGGCAACATAATTATTGAGAAAGCTTGTGAGGAAATTACAAGGGAATTGGGGAAAACTGAGTAACAAAAAGTCAAAATAATGCCACTTGCAGAGTAGTGGAACTAGGAAACCTGATAAGATATTTTATATAATAAATAGGATAAAAATTTTGAAAAGCATTCAAAATAAGAATGGTAACCTTATTACCAATGATGTTAAATGTGGTGAATTGGTAATGCCACTCATGGAAGAACTTAGAAGGTGAAAATAGTCAGTTTTGAAGATAGCATTATAGTATTTTGAACAGACTCATATGCGGCCAATAGGTCTTTGCAGTGATAACTACATAAGGATCAGAATATGAGTGAGGCAATCAAACAGGTAAATTTAGATACTGGAAAGAAATTATTGAAAAAGTTGCTAGTTTTTTATAAAGTTTGTATACCTAATTCTCTAGTAAAGAAAAAATACCTCAACTAATGGTATGTGTGAATCCAAGAACAGAAGTATTGACAAAAACTACAGAGTCAAGTGAAAAATGGCTTAGAAAGAAGCAGAGATCAAGCTTTGGTTATCTTACTTTAAAATTGTGCACACAGGCATTAAACAAATGAAGAAATCAGCATCATCACTGATAGAATAGAGATCGGAGAGCAGTAAAGAGGAATCCAAGGGTGTGTTCATATTGAACTAGGAACAAGAAAGGAGGACAGGAAGTCTATCAAATTAAAACCACCGTAAAGTTTCACTTCTTGTTGATCTGATATTTCTTTAAATCCAGGATAAACTAACTTTGGGTTTAAAACAGTTTTTTCTTCCTCCCCTGCTCCCTCCTGAATCCTTCAAACACTTTAGTGATCGTTTTAGTAATTATTCCTTAGACAAGGTCAGCTTTGAAATGAAAAACACTATTTAGCACAGATATATAAGTTCTGCACCTGTAGATTTCCTATCACATTTTTGTTACGCATAAGACTTAGGTGACACCCATTATTTTCTTAGCAGGTCAAAAGGGGTACAACACATCCTTTCTTTGGTGAGATAGATCTAGTTTACCTGTAACCTCTAGAATTGCCACAATAATAATAAAAAAAAATTAATGAAGTTCTTGATACTGAATTAGAAAGAATTTCCTTTCAAGTTACTTCTGGCATGTCATGCTACATTTATAAAAAACTTTTTAAAAGAAAAGTTATACAAGAACTTTACTCTTTTAATTTGTATACATAAATATATTTTGAAAAGCCAATTAAAGATATTGCCTAGATAGGTGCAATAACTTCTTTACTTATTTTTCAAAAAGTATTCACTACTTCTTAACATCTTTATATTCACTTCACGGATGTGCAAATTCACATTTGTACCAGCTGATGATTGTTAGCAGCAGGTGCTCTCCTACTGGGGCTGAGGATGGGATACATGTTGGAGTCAGTGAGGTAAGATTTATTACTGGTACAGCAGAGAACAATCTAAAGGCAAAAGTTTGAAAAATGCTTCCAAAACAGTTTATAAACTACAGTGTAAGACTTGGCGACTAAGGTAAATATGAACACAGAAGAGATATTGCTGGATGGGAATATAATGATGGTGCTTCTAGTATGCGTGGGAATGCAGACACAGGACTATTGGCTCAGAGAAATATTTTAATGTCCTTTGATCAAAATGAAAAATGAAAACAGTTAAATAAATTTTTAATTTAAAATACTAATAAAACTAAATTGTCACGAAGATGTGGGGTGAGAATTCCTCATGCTACAAAATGGATTACTTTGGTATCCGTAATCTTAGGCAATTGCTCATTACTTTGGCAGTCTGCACGCTTAATTTGATTGAAACAGTCTGAGATTTTGCATTTATGCCCTGGAGAGCTAATTTTCTCTCCAGCATGCCCCAAAAGTTTTGGCAGTTGATAGTGTTTTTCCTGCCCCTCCAGGAAATAAATGAGTCGATGAGGACTGATAAGAGGAATTATTTGCTATTCCCTTGAAGACTGACTGGGCTGGAAGCTAGTTGTATTCCTGGATGAGACTGGAAGATGCACCATCTATGGTGTCAGTGCTTTTCCCACAGCCACCTCATTAGACCTCAGCAGCTCAGTTGGTTTGGAAAAACTTTCAACTCCTTTTCTGACTTCACATCCAGGCCAGAACTAGCACCCCTCCTTTAAAGTGACAAAGTGTCCCCAAATGCAAGTCAGTTCTCTTCAAGTCTGTCCTCAAGTATCTCCATTCCAGCAATTTCTTCTCTATTGACAAGAAAACAAGAATTTGTTTGGAAATTGCCTTAGTGACTCATCCTAATCATGGGGGAAAGATTTGGCAGTTAAGATTCACAAATGGGGCTCTTAAAAAGGAAACCTTATCTGTTGAACCATTATAATTTCCGAGACAGCTATCTAAAGGTCAGATGATTTCCCATTGCTATATCAGAAAAAATGCCGCTTACACAGTAATGCCGATAGTATTAGACTATTTGCATGCAAAACACTTGAAAATTGATATCATAAAAGAAGCTTGAGCATTTAAACAATTAACACTAAAAGGCTTACATTTCAAAACAGAATTGTTAACTAAATGCAAAGAAATAAATTAAAAAGTAAAGAAAAATGAACTAATATCCATTTTGGCACGTAAAGTTTTAAACTACATTATTAGAAACCATTTTCAGCAATAATACTTCCATAAGAGCTTAACAAAGACCTTATTTTTTTTCTTGATGAGACAAGCTAGGCTTGGATGACTTTGACGAACCAGGTGTTCTCTTTCAGATCACAGAAAAATATTCTCAGCGGCTTTTAATAAGCTGCTCTGCTGATTTGAAACAATTGTTAAAATCTCAAATTACCTTAATTCTTTACCTACAAATATCAACACTTTATCAAACTTCAAATTGTTAAAAACTAACAATTATATAGATATTTCTTACATGGTATACAGTTGCATAGATTATTAAACCAAACATCTGTTTAGTGAAGCCTTGACAAAAAACTGTAGCCTACAAGATATTCCCTATATCACTGCCTCCTTTGAACCATCAAACTAGTAAAATTTTTCCCCTACCTCTTTACAATCTAAGTCCATTAATCCAAACAAAGCCATGAGCTCTCAACTCCTGCAAAATTTGTAGAATTTTCCAAGGAACATTTTTATATTTGAAATATTGCACTAAAAAAAAAATATCTGAAGCAAGGTCACAGAAATATGCTCTTCCAACTCAGATCTTTGCTGTGCTATTTCTTAACACTAATGAAGTCCCACTAGCATTAGTGATAACAGTATTGTTGTACTAAGCTGAAAACTGTGCCATCGGTGCGATATTTTAAAATCAATTTTAGAAAAATTCTGTTTTCTAAATTATGTTATCTACTCAAATGTCTAAAAAGCCTAAGCTATAAGTCTTCTGTGCAAATAATCTACATTAGAGGTCATAATTTTAGAGATAAAAGCTCTACAGCAGAGAAGAATGGAAAAAATATATCCTGGACTCTAATTAATGAAATATTGAAATGAATGACATAAGCAACTTCAGTGAAGACCTTAACGCTACCTAAAAGCACAATCATGAGCAAATACCAACCCTGCAAGCAAAAAATAATTAAAAAAATTCACTTATTCTCCTGAATACATAAGTCTGTAAAACGGGGAAAAAAAACTGACAGAAATTACTTAACACTAACAGAAGGTTATACGGTACTCTGGCTCAAAAAATCACAAATCAAAAGGAGTTAATTAGGCAGACAGATGAAGTATATAGAATTGAGTACTTCAGGTTTCCGAACAGAATATACTTTTCAAAAGCAAAAAAATCCAGGAAATTCACACAACTCTGATTTCAAGATGAATACCTGATTTAGTTCCACCACGATGAAACACTGCAAGATAACAACACAAATTTTAAATTCATAAATAGAAGATAACAACACAAATTTGAAATTCATAAATAGCAAAGAAGTTGCTTCTGTTTATCAGGAGCACCAAAGGAACAACAGGAGGTTGAAGAGCAAATCTATCTCTCGCACCTTCTTTTTCATAGATGTTATGATGCTTACACTGGAACCAGGAGAAAGTTGCTTTTTTTTCTTTTCTGGATTATAAAACAGTTGCAGTCTTAAGTCAGTTGATGCAGACTCATAAAAATGTACTATTTGCTCTCTCATTTTTTCAAAAAGTACTTTGCATACTACACGATTTCATACTACTGCATATTTCAAATTCACGTAAGTGTAGTAGCCATCATATAGTTTGTGAACAAACACATTAGAAATTATTCCTGAAATTAGAAAATTAAAGACATGAGCAGACAAATAAGTTATTCCAAGGTACACCAATGTTTGAAACTTTGCCACATCAGTTTCTCTTCAGGAACTACCCATATGCAGTGTTCTTACCCTGAGGCACAAGGTGGTAAATGCTAGGGAGGTTGTTCCTCTCTTTCCAAAGGCTACACTCTCTCATGTTTCCACAGAGTGAGAATATGCAGACCTCCTCCGTGGAAAAGTCTTGTTGTAATTTAGAACATAGCTTCACTTGGAGGAAAAAAAAAGGAAAAAAAAAAAGAAAAGAAAAAGGGCCACCCATATTCTTAGAATTAATGTATCTACTAGACCTTTCACAGTGTAGAGCTTAGATAGAATAACAGAAGCATTGCAGATGACTTGGTGTGTGTCTTTTAAGGAAATGATACCTTGACCTATTGTGTCATCTAGAAATGACTGGACATGAAGAAAACTGCAGTGATCAGCAATAAATACTTGAGATCATTATATACTTCCTATGTAAATATTTATTTTAACTGGAAAAACTAACTAAATGATAGAATTTTATTAGATCAATGAGTCTTGCCTCCTGTATAATACAGACTGCAGAACTTAATCTAGTCATTGACTTGCAGGTGTCGTAACTGTAATTTATGCAGAGTATAATCAATAAAGGCATTCAGTTTTTATAATAAAAACTCTAAGAGCTGGAAGAATTTTTAATAGTTCATTGTTAATAGTTCATTTTAAAAACATGATCCTTATTCCTTTTATATCTTTCTATATCTTCAAAAAATATATCACTTCAAGTTTCAATAACAGGCATAGCATGAACTAGTCTCTCCTACATGAGGTAAGTCTTCTCAAGTCTTTGCTTGATCTTATTTTTAATAACGTGAACAGAGTTAGGTTCTCAGCATAGGGCAGTTTTCTGATATTAGAATTTTTTTTGCATTTATTTTGTTGTCATAGCTTCTAGAATTTTTGCAGTATATTAAAATGATTTTTAAAATGTGTAACAAGACCAAATATGATACTCCACTATGGGACACAACTATGCTGTAAGCATAATTTCTTCATCTTGCTACTGCTTTATTTATATAGTCTATATGCCTCAATATAGATTTTTTTTCCTCTAACATATATGCTGACTACTTATTCCAGAATGTCTATCTAGACTTTTTTTTGCATATGGCTAAAGATAATTTGGAGGAGAATCAAAAAGAGGAAGAATTAGTTGGTTATTCAGAAATTTCAGAGAAGCAATTCATGTGTGTGTGACTGGCCAAGAAAAATAGAAATACTACTTAAAAAAATGATCAACTCTGCAGTGGATCAGAGTGAAGAATCAGCATTTCAGGACTAAATGAGTCATGACTGACAGAGAGCAGCCCATGTAGAGCTTTGGCTAGCATTTGGGCCTTCTACAACGTATTGATAACCACCTATCAATTATGATGTAGAAGAAAGCTATAAAATGTATAGAGAAGAAATAGATCAAAGTAGCTAGGAAATATTCCTTACATGTTCTTAGCACAAAAAAAGGATTCCACAAAGATGAAGCTAGGAGAAGATGAGAGGATAGAAAGACATTCAGGGGAGAATACACAAGTAACATCAATAGTCTGTACTGAAGTGAGTTGTTGGTCTTTTTGTCTGATTTCCCACTCCACAGCTGAAAAGTGTCAGAACTTCAACCTTCTTTAAGCAGCACTTTCACGGTTTCACAGAAAAAGGTCAGCTGAGTACCTGTGGAGCAGGTGCTTTGACTCTTTAATAAGTGTGAAGGATTAGGCAAAGTTGTGGAACATGAATAAGAAGTTTGAACTACTTGCACCATCATACATGCTGTCTTCTCTCCAAAGTTACAAAGCCTTTCATCTACAGTGTTATGTTACTTTACACTTAATATTCAGTCAAAGGTGAAAAAGAAGTTTAATCTTGAATAATAAAAATAAAATTAAACATTCTGCAAAGTAATTAATACCTTCCCATTAGGCCTCTGCCATGGTTTATCTTCAGCCAGCAACTAAACACCACCCAGCATAATGGCAGGAAGAGAAATGGAAGGGCAAATGAGAAATTTGTGAGTTAAGAATAGTTTAATAATTGAAATAAAATCTAATTATTACTATTATAATAAGAAAAATGAAAAATTTAATTAGAAGGAAAACACAGAGAAATAAAACCCAAGAAAGATGAGTTGCGCAAATGAAAATAATTGTTCACCACCATCCAATGCCCAGCCAGTCCCTGAGCAGCAGCCCCCCACTCAATTTTCCCCCTAGTTTTATTGCTGACCGTGACGTCATATCGTATGGAATATTTCTTTGGTCACTTGGGGTCAACTGACCCAGCTGTGTCCCCTCCCAGCTTCTTGTGCACCCCCAGCCTACACACTGGTGGGGCAGGGTGAGGAGCAGAAAAAGCCTTGACTCTCCGAATGCACTGTTCAGCAATAGCTGAAACGTCCTTGTGTTATCAGCACTGTTTCCAGCACAAATCCAAAACATGGCTCCATACCAGCTACCATGAAGAAAATTAACTCTCTCCCAGCTAGAACCAGCACAGCTTCCCAGCTCACGGAGAGTATGTTATTTCCCAGGAAATGGATTCATATGTTTAACTCATTATTTTTATGAGTAAGACTAGTGGCAGACCCTTTAATGCTTAGATTGTTACATACTCAAAGACTTGCACTTTTGA
This sequence comes from Apaloderma vittatum, assembly GCF_000703405.1. NCBI lineage: Eukaryota > Metazoa > Chordata > Aves > Trogoniformes > Trogonidae > Apaloderma > Apaloderma vittatum. The sequence continues at coordinate 26,442 of NW_009697226.1, forward strand.
TTAAGTTAAAATAGATAAGATAGCTATGCAAATCATAGTATTCAAATACAAAGACATTTTCACTTTTTCTGCAAAAATACTTTTGATCTACTACATGAAAATCACATTAAACACGGCAAGTTGAGGCATACTGTAGACTTTATGTAGATATGTCTTCAGAGAAGTACCTAGGCTTAATTTTATGTATTTCCACCATATTAAATTTTTCAGTATTACACTTACTTGCTATAATACAAAATAATTAACTTTTTATAATGTGTTAGTTATTAGCAGAGGTAGATTTTTCAAAAGACCACTTTTATAGTCTTCTAAAAGTCATTGCTTAACACTGTTTTACATTTACTTTTGTAAATTTCTGTTGCTTATTTACTTTTTAAGCTTATATTTAATTATGCTTCCTTCATGAATTCAGGACAGTCTAGAGCCTCTGTAGGTATGAGTTCTCAGATGTAAACTTTATAATGTACTTAGATTTCTATTGTAACTATACAGAAATATAATTTTCTACAGGGATGAGAGTCTGATAGTCACTAATGCATTTCAAAATTGACTAGATCATTTGTTCTCTCCATCTAAAAGCATCAGAATACAGGGTTAAGCATTTAGTGAGAGGAAGCCATTAAAATGAATGGGAAATTTTATTTTATAAAAATAATAAGGAGATGCTTTCCAGATTCCTACTGTAATTCCTTTCAATTCATTCTAATACAAAACCCTTAATAAATTATTTAACTATTAAACTGAACATTTTATTTTCTGCATTTTTTTGTTGTTGCTTTAAGATTTTAAACATGCATGTAAGTGTCCTAGTATAAAAGGAGAGACAAAAAAATCAGTAAAAAACTACATAAGGTAATTTAAGATTTTCTTCTGTGGAGGAAGAGTTCTAATAGGTGGCATTTGAATAAAAAGATGGAGGGGCTTAACCAGTGTTTCTTTTAAACAAAAGAATATATTTCCTGTTTCCTTTTTTAAATCAAATTATCAATAGACAGAAAATGTAATTCACTGAACATCTGCTGTTCTTCTCTTAGATCAAATTGTTTAAATAGAGAAAGTGATTCTGTATGATGCAAAGCAGGGGGAGCAGGTGCTACTCAGCAGAAAGAAAAATGTATTTCAAGGTGGGCAACAGTTCTTGCCTCATTCTCCACTGTTTGTCACCTTCAACAGGAGTGCAACGTATTTGCTTATTTTACCAAATTTGTGTTGGATTTATCTTTAAAGTATAGGCAAGAGCTTTGCTCTTGAGAAATTCTTTGCTTAAGGACAATGCTGCTACTCTTTGCTCAGTAGTCACTGTAACTAAAAACTCATCTAACATATTTTAAACCAAATATATGGGAATTATAATTTATCTATACATATTTATAGATATAAAAAAAGACCCTACTATTATAGGACTTTTTACAGCAGCTTATAATGGAGATATTTACATTGTTGACCTTTACATAACTAACCATGATACCTAATCTCAGAGGTTAGCTTCCCTGGGCTATCCAAAAGCCCTAAACCAAAAATTTGTGTAGAAATCTTAGCACAAAGATCTCAGACTTAATCTAGTCACAAAAGGGTCAGGTATTGCATCCCTGCTTTGGGGAGACTACTGTATTCCAGACATATTTTGGAAGATGAAGACAATGGGACCCCAGGTCGATGTCATTGCTCTACAGTGCCCAGTGCGACATGAGAAAGAACTGCATGTATCAGAGTTTCAAGGTTATTCTGTCTCCATATATCTCTTACTGATCACATTTGGAGTGTTCTGAATAAGTCTGTTCCTAGCAGAAGGAGAACCGTCTACTTTCCATCATGATAATATTCCTTGGCAGAGTAATAGACAACACATTGGTTTAGCGCATTAATATTTATATTTGAGGGTCTTACTTAAAGTACATCTTTGTGAACGCTGTTCAGACTTGCATCCAGATAATATTTTTAATTTAAATCCAGTACTTTCTCAGAATGTAAACACTTATCTTTCTACAATGTTCAAAAGCTACATAAATGCAAGACCTTTTTCACCTCTGACATTTCTTGTTGTAATACATTTCTCATCATTATGAAGAAAATTAAATATGGCTTACCATATGCTAGCTGCTAGCTATATACTGAAAAATGCCCTCATGTCCCACACAGACATATTTTTAAAAAATGATGTAAGAGAAAACCTTGCAGGCTGTAGACTTGAGGCTCACAGTGTTCTTGACTGAACTTCCCAGACGAAGGCGAGCTCTGTCTGCACTCAGTATCACAAAGGAGGCCCTGAATTTGCTTTACATCACCTGTGCCCAATTCACAACATTGTACACCTAATTTTAATGATGGGCCTTTTCTCCTCAAATGAGCAAGAATTAGGCTGCAGACCTGGATAGAGACTAAGTTGTATTAAACAAGACAAATGAAGCATTGGCTGTGTCTATTCACATCATACTTTTATGAAACTTACATTACATGTTTTCTACTTCTTCAGTTAGTAAATCCAAAGAAGGTGGAAAAATGTTTTTCAAATAAAAATGTCCTTTAGTTTTTGTGCTCCTTTCTCCAGATACTACATATGGAGGCTAACAAATGCTGTTGTGTTTTAATATTTTCCTCTTGGGTAAGTGTTAGATATATGATAACAGTAATAGTCTATCATCAAAAGTATATGCTAAATAAACACAGAATTAGTTTTCAAACACATAAAAATACTTGCAATGTTTTGTCCCTCATTAGTTGTTTCATCTTCTTCAGTTTAGCTAACTGTAGATGTCCAGAGGCTTATACACGATTATTGACTTCTTTACCAAAGGTTCTGCAAGAACTTGTTGAAAAAGGGTGTTGGTACTAATATACTTTAAAGCTTTTTCTGATTTAACAATCCTGAACATGACAACCAGCTTAGATTATGCAAATAAAACTCACAACTTTGTTTCATAATATTTTTCTCTAGTTATTGGTAGCAAATAGTAACTGCTTCTCAAATAATTTTTCTGCCCTTTATTTTGCTATGCATTTCACTACCAAATGGTTCTGTCACCTTTTGCCTCTTTTAATGTTGCTATCACACAAACGCTTGGTCCTTCTGGCAGGAATCAGTGTTCTTAGCTGCTTCCTGCTACTAATTTTCAGTGCTGTGTAAATAAAATAAGGCTAAAATAAAGACCAAAACTTTGTTGGTTTTTTTCTTGCATACATTGTATTTAGAGTAGGTCAACAGATAACAAAGAAACAAAAACGATGAACCCTGAAGTATCATCTAATTCAGTCAGCCATCCAAAGGCCAAACCAGCCATGCATCTTGATGTATATTCTTCTAATCTGTTTTGGGAAAATATCAGTGACATAAGTTTTACCTTTGTTAGTAAATATTCCCATTGTTTAAGTATTTCTAACAATTAACAAAACCTCCCACTTCCCAAATTGCTGCTCTTTAGTTTTTGCATACTACCCACTGGTCTTGGGGATCAATTAAGCACTAAAACCTGTTTATAGTAGCAGTACACATGAACATCACTGCCCTTTTGGAAAAACAAAGACACCAAAGAGATGCTTGTGTGACACCACTTGCACTGGGGAAGCCCACAACAACACACTTGTCCCTTTTACTGACAACTTTCCAAAATCTATAACTTGTCCTCTCCCCATCCACTCTGCATAAGACCAGTGGACATGACACAAGAAAGGATTGAGGACACCAGGGATGGGCCTTCCTTACCACATGCAGACTGAGATGACTAAGAGCCTGGATGCGGCCCTTCTTTTACTCCTCAGGTTAAGTAGGACAGTGCAGATATATGGGACTCTTGCAAAACGAGTTTTGGTCAGTGCATTGCATTACTCTTTTACTATGGCAAAAAGATATTAGAAATTGAAAAAGCTGATGGTATGAAAGCTTTGCTTCGGGGATAACTATTGAATGAGTCATTGATCAGGTCTGGCAGTCAGGAGATGAAAAGAACAACATCTGGCAGAGAGAGAAAGCTTCAGGTACTTCTCACACCCCTCTCCCTCTCCCCAACACTCCCTTATCACTACCGGCTCCAAAGAGAAAATTCAGGTCCAGCCTGAGAGGGTCTGGGGCACAAGGAATGCCTGGCTCTTCCTCCTGGTAACTAAACATGCCACATCCACAGTGTTTGTAGGTCAATCATGGGTCACACCTTCCACACATGAGGGATGCTATCAAATCGTTCTTGGGCAGCTGTTGATGACTCATCCTGTCAATGGGCACCCACATCCAGTGTCAGTCTCTGATGGCACTGGATGTAACCCCGCTGTGTGTTCTCTAAAATAGCAGTCATGACAGAATCACTATTTACTATGATGATGTTACACCCTGGTGACTGTAAATCCAGTCTTTCCCCAGCATGGTCATCGTGCATGTCTGCCTCTACCTGTCAAGTGACTGCCTGAAGCATGTGACCTCCTCCTTTATCTCCCTTCCCTCACCAGGAGATATTTACTCATAGTCCTGGCCACACTCTTGGGGTATTCCAACTCCAGAAATACAGGCTGAATGGAGAACAGATTGAAACGAGCCCTGCAAAGAAAGGCTTGAAGGTACTGGTGGATGAAAAGAAGAACGTGAGCCATCAACGTGTGCTCATAGCCCAGAAAGACAACTGTGTCCTGGGCAACATCAAAAGAAGTATTACAAGACGGTCAAGGGAGGAAATTCCGCCCCTCTACTTTGCTCTGGTAAGACCCCACCTGTAGTACTGTGTCTAGCTCTGGAGTCCTCAGCACAAGGAAGGACATAGACCTGTTGGTGTGGGTCCAGAGGAGAGCCCAAAATATGATCAGAGGACTGGAACATCCCTCCAATGAAGAATGGCTGAAAGTGTTGGGATTATTCAGCCTAGAGAAGAGAAGGCTCTGGGGACACCTTATAGCAGCCTTCCAGTACCTGAAGGAGGCTTACAAGAAAGCTTGGGAGGGACTGTTCATAACGGTGTGTAGTGACAGGATAAAGAGCAATGGTTTTAAACTAGAGTAGGGTAAATTTAGATTAAATATTAAAAATAGTTCTTTACAATAGGAGTGGTGAAACTGTGGAACGGGTTGCCAGAGAGGTGGTGGAAGCTCCATCCCTGGAGATATTCAAGGTCAGGCTTCATCACAGAATCATAGAAAAGAATCAGAGAATAGTTTCAGCTGGAAGAGACCTTGAAGATCATCAAGTTCAACCTTCGTCCCAGCCCTATCAACCTACTCAACTATGTACCTCAGCACAACATCCACCTGTCTCTTAAACACCTCCAGGGATGGTGACTCAACCACCTCCCTGGGCAGCCTGTTCCAATGGATGACAACCCTTTCAGTAAAGAAATTCTTCCTAATATCTAAGCTGAATCTACCCTGGTGCAATTTAAATCCCTTTCCCCTCATTCTGTTGCTCTCCACTAGGGAGAACAGAGCAACCCCCACCCTGCCTTCAGGCAGCTGTAGAGAGCGATGAGGTCTCCCCTCAATCTCCTCCAGGCTAAACAGCCCCAGATCCCTCAGCTTTTCTTCATAAAACTTATGTTGAGGTTGGATTAAATGATCCCTAAGGTCCCTTCCAGCCTAGGCCATTCTATGATTCTGTGATTCTGTGATTCTATGATTCTATGATTCTCTTTCCCAGCGTACTCGAGGTGAGGCCTCACCAAAGGTGAGTAGAGGGGCATGATCCCCTCCCTACTCCTGCTCACTACGCTATTTCTGATACACGCCAGGATGCCGTTGGCCTTCTTGGCCACCTGGGCACACTGCTGGCTCATGTTCAGCCGGTTGTCCATCCACACCCCCAGGTCCCTCTCTGCCTGGCAGCTCTCCAGCCACTCCTCCCCAAGCCTGTAGTGCTGCTGGGTGTTGTTGTGGCAAAGGTGCAGGACCTGGCATTTTACCTCATTGAATTTCATGCAATTGGCCTTGGCCCAGCAATCCAGCCTGTCCAAATCTCTCTGAAGAGCCTCTCTACCTTCCAGCAGATCGACACTTCCTCCCAGTTTTGTGTCATCTGCAAACTTACTAAGGGTGCACTCCATCCCCTCATCCAGGTCATTGATAAAGATGTTAAACAGGAGTGGTCCCAGTACTGAGCCCTGGGGGACACCACTCGTGACTGGCCACCACCTGGATTTAACTCCATTCACCATAACTCTGTGGACCCGGCCATCTAAACAGTTCCTAATCCAGGCAAGAAAAAGCCCATCCAGGCCATGGGCGGCCAGCTTTTCTAGGAGAATGCTGTGGGAAACTGTGTCAAATGCCTTGCTAAAGTCAAGGTAGACAACATCCACAGCCTTTCCCTCATGCAGTAAGCAGGTCACCCTGTCATAGAAGGAGATCAGATTAGTCAAACAGGATCTGCCCTTCACGAACCTGTGCGGACTGGGCCTGATCACCTGGTTGTCCTGCATATGTCTCAGAATACAGCTCAAGATGATCTGCTCCATCAGCTTCCCCAGGATCGAAGTTAAACTGACAGGCCTGTAATTCCCTGGATCATCCTTCCATCCCTTCTTATATATGGGGGTAACATCAGATAACTTCCAATCTGATAGGACCTCTCCAGTCAACCAGGACTGCTGATGAATGATGGAGAGTGGCTTGGTGATCACTGCTGCCAGCTCCTTCAACACTCTTGGGTGCATCCCATCTGGCCCCATAGACGTGCGTACATCTAAATGTTGCAGTAGGTCAGTGACCATTTCCTGCTGGAATGGGAAGGTATTCCTGCTCCCTGTCCCAGTCTCCTAGCTTACAAAGTTGGATTCCCTCTGTGTAACTGTCCCTGTTGTTAAAGACTGAGACAAAGAAGTCATTAAGCACTTCAGCCTTTTCCTCGTCTGATGTCACTAGTCATCCGTCTGCATCTAACAGGGGATGGAGGCTCTCCTTGACCCTTCTTTTTGTTGTTAATATATTTATAGAAACTCTTCTTATTATCCTTAACTATAGAGGCGAGATGAACTTCAAGCTGAGCTTTGGAGCTTCTAATTTTTTTCCTACATAGCCTCACAACATCTTTGTAGTTGTCATGAGTTGCCTACCTTTTTTCCCAAAGGCCATAAATCCTCTTTTTCTCCCTGAGTGCCAGCCTAAGCTCCCTGTTAAGCCAGGTAGGTTGTCTATGCCTCCAGGTGGTTTTATGGCTAACAGGGATGACCTGCTCCTGTGCCTGCAGGACCTCTTTCTTAAATAGCGTCCAGCGTTCCTGAACTCCCAACCCCCTAAGTACTGATTCCCAAGGAACTTTGGCAATAAGAGTGCTAAACAAGTTAAAAACAGCACTACTGAAGTCTAAAAGGTCATTATTCACTATTGTTTTATCATGTACATGTAAAGAAAACATATATATACACATAACAGTACATTTATTAATTTTTGTCTATTACATCCTTCTCAGTCTTTTGAGCTCTCTGCAAATATCATTTACTAGAATATCAGTAATACATAAAAGCTAAAATATAAAAGTCACACGTTATATTCACTTAGGAATTCCAATGCATTTGAAAATAATAGATTTATATAAAGACCTGAGTAAGGATAGAAACCTGGACATAATATATGAAGAAACAGACTCTTAGACTTTTTGACATCAAATATAATTTTATATTCCTATCAAACTGGCTGAAATAAAAGGTCAATTGTTCCAACTTTATTAGAACTATCAGAATCTGATCCAAACGCAAATTACTATGATCGATTTTGAAGAAGAAAGCGTAGAGACAAGATATTTGTTGAGATGGGCTGTATGTCTGAAAGGCATGACATTCAACAAATTAAATGTGAGAGATTTAGCAGCAAATATGCCGGCAAACTTTAAGTTTCACAAAGAGAAGAATCAAGTCACACTACAGGGAAGTAAAAGTTACTTCCTCCATTACTGTAGTGACACTACATGTGGAATAAAATGTGTGTCAGAAAAATAAAGACATGGACAAATTGGAAAGTGTTCAGAGAACCATAATTTCTTAAAGTGCTTAAAGTAGGAAGATTAATGGAGCCGCTTTTTCCCCCCTCTATATTAAGTTATGATTAGTTTATGTATTATTTATGTCCAAATACTTGGAAACAAAACCTCAGTTAATATAAATCTGTGCTTATTATAAATTTGTGTTTATTTGAGAACAGAGTAGCTATGCTGATTTATATCAGTAGATGATAAGGTACTCTGAACAGAAGCAAAACTGAAGAGAAAATAATGAGAAAAATATGTAAAGAACATTTTAGTGCAGACTCCCATAGGAACTGGAACAATGGAGGCCACTGTAACTACGAAAGCAAAAAGTGTTAATTGTAATTCATAATGGCACAGATGAAGACTATTATGAATGTGATTGTGGCTTTTCCTTTTCCTATTTCAAACTTATGGGATCAAATAAAAAGACTGAATTACAAGATTTTAAAGCTGTGATTTTTAAAGCTGTGTTTTTCTTACTTTTATACACATTTTTAGATGGGAATAAACACCACAGATTTGTGGTCTCTGAAATTATCATTCTGGCATTTATACAAACAACAACAGCTGATCATGCTTTAGAAAACCACAATGAAAATATTTTAAAACCTCACTAGACAGCATTGTCTGATACCTGCAGGAAGTGTTCTGCAGCAGCACCGTCGTTTGCAACAATATGAATTCTGACATGTACACTCTCCCCTTGTGACAGTCATGTAGTTTAGTAATTTATATTGTGTTGCATATGTATTATGTTCTTTTTGACACGCTGCCATTCCAGCTGGCAGGCTCACAAGTTTGGAAGACATTCATTCTTTCACTCACTCACTTTCTTCCCTCTCTGTCCTTGTAAAATACAACTGTTCCCTTCAAAGTGCAACAGACGCAACAGGAGAAACTGTGAGGGTACTTCTACTCTGCCATGTTAACACGTACTTTCAACTCACATTAGATTTCAATTTCTCCCTTTGTGCACAGTTTATGCATTGGATCAAACCGTGGGCTCAAGGCTAACATTAGCCAACCGGCCCAAGAGCAACCAGAATGCTCTAGAAAGACTGGGCCATAGAAAGAGGTGGGAATTGAATTTAGGTGTCTCACATCCTGGAAGAGAATTTGGACTATTCTGCCCTTGAGCAAGAAGATGAGAGATGTGCCATTGTCTGTAGCACTAAATTCAAGAGTTGTACTCTGGAAACCCACACTGAGCTGGATTCTGAAGGGAAGAAGTGCAGAAGGGCACCTTGACAGATGTTAACGGGGTAAGCATAGCAACAAGATACTCACTCTTGTCAAGACTGTGGCAATTTTAAAGAACTAGTACACAGGAACCTCATTCAGGAGACAAGGGGAAATGTAATCACACACGGTTCATAAATATCCAAAATATTTAATCATCCTGTGATGCTGGTTACGTGCCTACTTGGGCACGTAGTCACTTTTTTGCAAACCTCTAAGTGGATAAAAAAAGAGCAAACTGGAAGCAGGACCTATAGGTTGTACTGGAACAGTGTGAAATCTACAGCTGTGAATGGGACAGTGTGGCACAAAATGATGGGAAGGGTCGAGAGTCTGGAAATAAGAGAGAGACAATTTTCTCGAAACAGTGGGGACAAGGCAAGATGTGCTGGTGATGAGGAAGGTCATCTGAGGAGCTGAAGAACGGTTGATGGGGAAGAACATGGAGTTCAGAGAGAAAGACTGTTCTGAAGAAAACTGTAAGAAAGAGACATGTAGATGAGAAGAAAGTCAGAAAGAAGGAAATAGTCGTCTGTGCCAGAAAAATGGTACTGGGAAGAGAAATGAAGGGTGGGAAAGAGATAGGAATGATCCTGGCTTCAAATTAGAGAATATACAAAAAAGAAAAGAGAATATGCTTTGAATGAATGGTCAGAAACATATGTATTCACAAGAGATATCTTTTTTGAGAGCCTGCAGTGGACCTGGCACGGCCTGAGTCTCGCTCAACTTAATCCTGGTAATGTTTAGAGTTAGAATGTTTAAGTTTAATCTTGCAAGTTTCCCAGAACCAGAATTTCTAAAAGTCACTAACAAAACAGATGTATAAATTCTCTGTTTGTTATTAATAAATGACTGTATCATGAAGTTCTTATTAAAAATCTATTTAATATTTTAATAGAGAAACCACAAAAACAGAATGTTGCACAATCTGCTTTGCTATACTCTTGGCTAGAGTTAAATAAAATCCCTTAATGAAGTGGTTTAGTTCTAGCAACACAGCTTTGGTGGCTATATAATACATGCTAATACGCATCTTTAATGTTTTTCTGTAGTTCTGTTACAAAATGCATGGTTCTATGTGAGCGGTATGGTAACAGAGGTAGAACTAAACATTGGTTTAATCTTTTAGATGGCCAAAGGAGAGACCCACAGAATCATAAGTACTTTTACAGTTTTCTAACTCTGAAGTCATTTCCAGGGAGGAAAAGCCACGGATGATTATATTATTCTTCACACTACTAATAGGTGTAACTTCCTCCTCTTCTGATATCTGGAGTTTATATATAATATTTTTGTCATTCCTGTCTTAGGAGGAAGGAACTGAAGTAATTCCCTA
>NW_009697226.1:36983-64727 GCF_000703405.1 Apaloderma vittatum
CAACATCAGGAATCTTAGTCTACCCTTCCCAAGAGAAAGTTAGGGACAGAAGCTGTTAAAATTCACCTCAGACATCTGCACATATAAATCTATGCATAAAAGTGGATCTCTGGTCTTAAAAGTATGATTCAGTTCTTGAAAAACAAATTGTGGAACTGGCACCATGCTTCTAATTTTTTTCTGTTGTATCTGTTCAATTTACGAATAATAAATGTTCTTGTAATTGTGCCAGCCTCCCATACTCATTCTGAAATGTCACACTGTGGGCTTTCTGTGTAGGTCAAAGAACTGGCGTAAACACACTTTGAAGTTAGTAGAAATATATCCGCTGAAATATACTCAACAGGATTAAGACCAGACTTGAATGATAAAATTTACATCTAAATCCAGCATTTTTGTTGAAGTATATAGGTTTAAGTAATACTAGAATTTCACAATGGAACATGAATTATTTCTTTTTTGTCATGATGCACAACGTAAACACTAAATACATGTGTGTATGTGTGTGTGTGTGTGTGTATCCCCTTAGGACCCAGTTAGATTTCAACGAGCTGTCCAAATGTCCAGAATAAACACAGAAAAATAGCCTAACATACAGCACAGATGTCAGTGTATTGATGGGATACACGAGCTAGCTGTAAACAAGGATCAGAATATACCTAGCCCCAGTTACAAGATCCAGTGCAAACCACTGCACGTTGTATGTGAGAGATTTAACAACCCCGAGGTCCGTGCCAGATTGCTGCTGGTATTCTTTATGGCTGTCTTGGTTGTCCTCACATAGCACTCACAGCCTGGGGTGAAAACCCAATCAATGGCTCCTGCATAGAAGTGCTTACAGTCATAGGAAAACAGCATGTGAAAGGCAGAGTAAATGACAAAATGTTAATATATTGTATGATTTTATCTTCAAATTTCCATCATTATATATACAAACCAGATACTTAATTTGAACAGCAACACTTATAAAAACACATAAAAAATTGACTATGACATTAAAATAAACATTGGTTCCTAATATGCAGAAGCCAGATGCATGTAGAACGTGTGCTAGTTTTACAGTCTAATTTTAATTACAAATCTCTCCAACACCAGCCTCCAGGACTCTGTATTTCCATGAGTTATACAAAATAGTAAAATATATGGTTACCAATATCTTAAACATGGTTACGTAAAACAACATAAATAATGTAATTGTAACTCTACAGTAACATTAGGAAATCCAGAACTGAAATTTAAGAACAAGCTTTTAAGCTTAATCAGAAAAAAAACCCAAAACATGATGATAAGTTCGTAATTTTGCATGTCATTAGTTATGTTCACAGCATTTGTTGTTAATTAAGTTTTCAGAGCTCTCTGTCACTCTTAATGCATCATGATAGACATCACAGTGAGAGGTGGACCTCGAGCTATGACATTACTGAACAAAAAACCAAGCCCAGCTCCCTAACAAGACTAGTCATACAATTAGCTGGCTGCAAAAATGTTTCTCACAAGAACCAAGTTCTCTTCACTCCTTTTCCACCTCTTTTTCACTCCCCACAGTTTCAGGAGTCACATTTCTCACTTACCAGGCTCCTACTTCTCTGGTCTGCCCTGAACTCTATGCATGAGCACAGCAGCCCCCTTCCTCTCAAGCTGTTTCCTCAAAACCCCACTGTGCCACTTCTCAAATTCCTCCTGCTTGCCACAAAAATCTCACTCACCATGACCCTGCCTGGGAAGGTCTCCCCTTGTCTTCGCCTCCATCAGTGATCAGTCCAACGAAACCTCTGAAACCAAATGTCCACCTCCCAGCAGCAAAAGACAAGGACTTCTAGGAGACCACTGAGGATAACATCCACCTCCACCACCTGCTGACAGGAGGGGTTGCTGTGATACAGCCCTCTTTCTCCTGTGGGATGCGTGGCCAAGCCAGGGAATTGCAAGATGCTGAAACAATTCTTTCTTCTCTGAGGAATTAAACAAAGAAATTCCTTGTGAGGTTACCATTATTAACATAACAACTTGAGAGAAATGTGATCACTATCTAGTACCTCATGTAAAAAAAATACATTCGTTGTTTGGGGTTTTTTTTAATTGACTGAAATTTAAGAAAACAGTATTTGCTAGAAGTTAGAATTCTTTGTGTGTTTTGTAAAATATTGTTCCTCTTTCTGTCAGTTTTTCCTCACTTCCAAAATGAAACTGAATCTAATTATATTAGGAGATTTGAAGGTTTTTTTAATCCATCTCCCCATTACCTTCCTTCATTTAACACCTTCAGACTTCTTGCACTGCAATCACTAACAAAACACCAGGCAGGTAGCTTAGCTGAAAACTAAACTCCTTTCATTTCTGGCATTACACCACAAGCTAAAGTTGTAGAATATCACAATATATTTGGAGTAAGCAATCAAGCTAATCAAACTAAAATGTTTCAAATGTTTCTCACAGACACCTTGACAGAAAACTGGTCTTTTATGTGAATTTTAAATCCTAAAAAAAAAGGCTAAAGCAAGTTAATGAGCTTATAAATAGGCTTACTACTTAATGGCTCCATATTTTAACCAGGGACACAATCCAGCCAGCAGTGCTCTGAATGCAACCAGTTTATGTCCTTCAGTCACTAGAGTGTGGTTCAGTTGAAGACCCATTCATCAAGACAGACGAAGGAACTGTCCACTTAGAGTATGTGCTATTACTCCTTAAGTGAGGCAATAGTGGGAAAAAGGAAGTTTTGGTAAACTCTCAAACACTGCTCTTTTGTTGGTAAGCAGCTGCAGCTGCAGTAGGCTCTGATCCAGTGTGGTCCAGCCACTGAAACCAGGAACATACAAAAATTAACATGTTTGGTTTTACTTTTTCCCTAAAAAGAGAAGGGACAGATTCAATTGGTAATAAGTTGCGGTAAAACTCAAGAGAATTGTCATATGCAATTATGAAGATAGTGCCTGACAGAAAATAAGAGATTTAATATTTACTCGCTGAGCCTCCCATCTTAGCTAACAGCATTTGTAGACCATACAATCTTGTTTCGGTTCCATTATCTGAAATAAGTTGTGGGACAGTCTCTGCGGTAAATAGGGGGTTAGCCTACTGTGACACTAAAAGACATGAGTTCCAGACTTGGCAGCTAGAGACATCACATCCTGGAAAAAAATGTGAAGATTTCATAATCATCTGAATTGCACAACTACTGGTGGTTTTCTCATAGCTTGCCCTTTCATTGAAAGAATTTTTTTTTATTTTTTCTTTCCTAAAAACATAATAAGCAGTGTAAACCACTGTAGTGTCAATCCCTTCACACAGATTTATTTTAAAATGTCTTCTGCCAACTGCAGATAGAGGAAAAATAACTGCGACGTCTCAGTGAATATATCAGATCTAGCAAGGTTGTGAGAGAATGCGGAAAATGGGGGAAATTCCAGTTTTATTAAGCAGGTAGTAGAAACTGTAACAAGGTACTTTTGAAAACTCTTGTTTACTCCTCTCTTCTTTTTGCAACAAGAAATTTTACCTCTACCCTTCAAAATAAAAATTTCCACCACAGTCACTACAGCAAATATTTTTCATGTTCATCCCAGCTATTCTTTGTGTTTCAGGTTCTCTTTATTCATAGCAACTGCCATTACAGACAGATGGTGCCTTGGAAGATGTCAGTGAGCAAACTCAGAGGCTTTACCGATGTCCATTGGCACAAAGCTCTCACTAACAGTGAAATCAGTCTGTGTCAGATACAGCTTCAGAAACTTCTGCTTTTGCTCTTTCCTCCTCTGCCCTTACATCCAGTTCCTACTCTTTTCTAATTCCATGGTGACCTAAGAGCCAGACCAACAGAAAAGTAACTCCTTCAAAAAAAGAAAAAAGTTAAATGCCCTTTTGTCAATGCAACTTTTTGAAACAAATTTTTTTTTTTTTTTTACAGAGCCAGACAACTGTAAGTGCTGACACGAGGGTTGTTGGAGTATGGAGCTGGAAAGGAAAAATAGTAGGATCCTAGTAATGCCATTGCAGATTAGTTTAAAAGTTATGTTGCAGTTCTGTTGCTCATGCTTGAAATGCTCTGAATGAAATGTCTGTAACGGTTTAACTTAGACTAAACACTCTATCTTTTGTCCCGTTCAGGGGCTATATAGCGTTATCTAAGCAAGGGCTCCAGCGGGGATGAAGATGACGTTAAAAATGTGCCGTTTTATTTTGATTAGCTGAAGAAGGAACTTTTTAGAGCAATAGGACTAAGAGTATCAATATATCTACCTGAATTTACTTTGCTGTGTTATGCACTTGGAGCATATTTGGGAAAAAGACGAAGCTGCGCAGTTTACCTTTTAAAGAATAATAACAGAGGTTATTAATTCTATAAGAAGCATCAAGCAAAATAAGCTGCTGTACTCTGTACCATATGCTCAGGCACCAGTGAATCACATTCCATATTAATGAAAGTAGTCAGAGATGGCCAGCACTACTAATACAACTCTTCTCTGGTTAATTAGAGACAATGGTGAAAATTGCCATTTCGGTGGGTATCACAGTGCTTCCTAGAGTAAATTCAGCAAGTTACTTCACTAACTCAATTATGAGAGATAAGAGGTTTACAGAGAGAGGGCAACAGTAAATATAATCAATCCATTGGGAAAATGCTTACTTTATTTTATATATTTTGAGCATAAGTTACTAATTATAGTAAAATAAAATTAGTCAGATTGAATGCAGTGAGAGAAAAGGGCTACAACTGGTTTTAAAGAGTTTCATAAAGATTCCTGTAGATTAGGTGAATTCCTAGGATCCAAGCAGTCTGTTTCATTCTGCTTGCTCTTCTGACATATATTAGGATATGACTGTGCCAAGACATAGGCAGGATACTTCTGCAACAGAGTCTAACCAGATATACGAAAACATTTTTAAAATAGTTGCCTGTACGCTTCATTCCCACTCTTAAATGGAGAGACTGATGCCATAGGTTGCACTACACAGAATCATTTAGCCTGTCTCCAGCCTGGAGCTTAGAGGGAAGCTGGATTCTAAACTGAAGAATTCTAGGAAAGCTTTTAGGGGAAATAATGATGTTTAAGAAATTGGACCAAAATTTTGTGTATTTTTACCCTCTGGAGATTTGTTTTATTTCAGTTCAACTCAGCTGTCTTCATCATGATTTACTGAAAAAAAACCACTCTGTGGAAGTGACCATAGTATATTTTAAAATATTGGCAACAGCAACAAAAGAAACCAACAAAACAACAAACTCCAAGCATAAAATAAGTTCTTATGATTGTGATCAACTCCAAAAAGAATTACTTAAGAATAATGAAGTCTGTTAAAAATATTCTAAAAGGGATGATAAAAAGCTGACTAAAAGAGTTAAATCTCTGCCCAGCAGCATGAGCACAGTTTAGAGACTATACTGAAGGTAAAAGGATATGCATACTTCCTGTCATGAAAGATTTGAGAAAAGCAAAAGGAAGCCAGCACGGCTAAACAACAGTGCAAGAAAGATTAGCAAATGTAAGAAGGCAAGTTTGAAAGCATTGAAGTGATGTCCAAATATGGAAGCTGGAGAGGATGAAACTTTGGCAGGTTCAATATAAAATCACAGTAAGGCAAACCAGAAGAAAATTTGCAAAAAACAACAATAAATATATATTTTTAAAGATATTAGGCACAGAAAGTCTGTCAGGGAGCCCAAAGAACCAAGAGATATTCAGAGGATAGAATAAGCACTCAGGCAAGACAGGGCCCTGAAAAAAGAAAAAAATTAATCCTCTCGTTTTGTGTTCACTGCAGATTCACATGAAAAATCTCTCAGTCCAGAAACTTTCTTTACTGAGAACTCATTACAGCAGCTGTCTCAAATTTAAATGTTGGTAGAAGAGGCTATGGAAGAAATAGATAAAATGAGTGATAACAGCCAGGACCAAACATCATTCACCAAGAAACTCTAGAGCAAAATAGCTCAGCTAGTAAGTGTGATGTGCAATCTTTGAATTAGAAGTGCCTGAATGCCTGCGGACTGGAAGGGGGCAGATGTGATGCCAGTTTTAAAAATGGTTCCAGGACAGACTGAGTGAGCAAGGGACAAGCAAGCTTATCTGCTCTGGACAAATTAATGGTAATTACAGAAAAAAACCAGAAGAATTATTATTATTTTTATTTTAAATTGTTCTTATCTCAGCCCATGAATTCTCTTCCCACCCATCCTGCTAGAGGGTGGCAGGGAGTGAGCAAGCATCTGGGTGATGCTTAGTTGCTGGCTAGAGTTAAGCCATGAAACAGCTGCTGCAGTCTACCTGGATTTCCAAAAAGCATCCAACAAGATCCCTCATCAAAAACTTATGGGGACGTAGAAAAAGAGAGAACAATTACTCACGAATTAAAGACTGGATAAAGATAGGAAACACTGGGTAGGATCAATTCGATCCCTGGAAGAAGGACTACATATATGCACATTGGGACTGTGCTACTCAAAAGTTTAGAAAATGGGCAAGGTGACAATATTTCCTGTGATTATTGCATTACTCAAGGATAATAAATATAAGCTTCAACTTTGAAGTGTAGAGGGAAGGCACGATACATAGTTCCTGGATGCTAAAGCTGTAGATAAGATTCAGTGAAGATAAATGAAAGGTGCTGCACAAGAGAAAACAAAGATGTTAATGGACCAGTAGACCCATAGGAACGATTTCAAGCATTTTAATAGATGTTTCTATTCTCAGTACTCAGTAACTGTGCTTCATTAGGCAACAGAATAGACTGCACCCTCTTTTTTTCCAGTAGGAGTCATCAAATAAAAGTAACGATTGCCTGGGCCAAAAGAAACAAGGTAACATACCTGATCTATGATGCTTTTTGCCACAAAATGTTCAAAGAGTTAATGAAAGACAGAATGATTAAAGGCTATTAAACAAGTGTTGTTCCTGACACAGAAATTTAGGTACTGAGACATAAATTCTTGGAAGTTAGGAGAATATTCAGGGGAAGTAATACTGTATATACAAATACTTCTGTATTTGCTGTCCTGGAGAAGAGAAAACTAAGGATGGACCTAATAGCAGTCTTGCAATACCTAAGAAGCAGCTACTAAGAAGATGGAGGTTGAACCAGAGATCTTCTGACATCCCCTCCAACCTGAACGATTTTGTAATTCTATGATTCATTAAGTTTCAGCACTGTTGAAGATAGGCTACTGGTTGGCTGGAGTTCGGTCCAATCCAGTATACCAACCCTCATACAGATGTTTTTAAGATGTCAGGTAGTGATAGGACTAGAGGGAATGGATTGAAGCTAGAGATTCATCAGTTCAGATTGGACGTTAGGAAGAAGGTCTTCACCATGAGGGTGGTGAGACACTGGAACAGGTTGCCCAGAAAGGTGTTGGAAGCCCCATCCCTGGAAGTTTTTAAGGCCAGGCTGGATGGGGCTCTGAGCAGCCTGATCTAGTGGGGGATGTCCTTGCCCATGGCAGGGGGGTTGGAACTAGATGATCGTTAAAGTCCCTTCCAATTCTTACAATTCTATGATTCTATGTATGCATTAGAAAACTCAAGGTCAAACTCAAGCTCAGTAGCAGCTCATCATCTTTGCAAGTCACTTACATTTGAGGTTTCAAAAAATAAAACTGGCCTTCTGAGTTCTATCCTCATGCTCCAAAAAGAAAAAATGTTGAAGTCCTCACAAATAATATAGATTCAAATATCATACTTGAGTCCTTTAAGAGAAAATCAGTAGCAGAAACTCAATAATGAACTGAAGGTTTTCTGGTACTTAATGAAGACAACAGTTTAATTGGCAATTTAAAAGCCAGCCTCAGGACTGACATGTTGCTGCCTAAATTGTGAGATATTCAGGAAGAATAAGCAAGGGAAAATGGGAGAAGTCACTCTACTGTAAATTAAGACTGCTATGTTGTTAGATATATAAATATAGTATCTGACATACAGGAAGAGCTGGGAAGCTAAATGGAAGAATGCCCACAAATGAAAGTAAAGGAGAAAAAAAAATGTGTATTTTCAAGACATAAGACTAATACAGCTACTTTCATTTGAAAGAAGTTTTTTCCCCAGACTCTTCAGTAAGACACTACAATACACTCAGGATCACCTTTTCATCTTGGAGGTAGAGAGAATTCTTAGGGGGCTGCTGTATTAGAGGAGACTGAGATAAGAAGTAGTTGGGAATATGAAAATGGACAATCATTTGTATGCAACTAATCAGAAAATACAGCAGTACCACTCTAGGAAGAGCAAGGACAGGAAGAAGTGAAAGCAACAAAATAATGACAGTAGAACAGATGATATAAAATCTAATTCAGGAATGTGTGGTTTTGATCTCCTGGGAAGGTACAGGAACGGGAAAGTAAAGTAGGAAAGAAAGTACTTGCTGAAGAAAACCTTATCAAACACACAATTAGTCTGAGACACAAAGAAGAGAGGAGGAATGGCTTTTTGCTTCATTAGGCACAACTGAAGCAGAAAAGAGTCATACAAGAGGTGGAACACAAAAAAAGGCACATCAGAAAGAATACGCGTAAAAGAATAGCAGAAGCACAAGGTAAATCAAGTGTTATTATTAAGACATTGAGAGTAGCAGGTGAAGAGAGCTGGATGAGAACAGAAAGGAGGTAGCAGGCATGCTTAACACACAAAGCAGCACGGCGTTAAACGGAGGCCATGAGAAGATTGCCTGAGTTCAAAGACCATAACTCCCAATCCTACAGCAATTTGTCTGTGCAGAGTGAGAGCTGGGATGGGCAAATACTCAGGAGCTGTGTAGAAAGTGCAGTCCTGAGACAAATTAGGATATGCCATGTTTTTTTCCATTTTAGGGTTTCTGCTATTTTGTGCAGAAGGAGAATCTGGTGAGACTTGATGCCTATAAGGCACAGTAAATTAAATAACGTGGGTTCTCTTGAACAGTTATCTGCTCAAAGTATCCTGGGCTAGTGAGTGCCTAGAAGTAGATATTTGTCACAGAAATTATTGCACTGATGAATGAGCCTTTTGGGCTTTTCCTGGCTGAAGGCTGGAGCCCCCTAAAATTTCAACTGAATAGCTTGTGTACTCTCTGGTAGGGGCAATAATGTTTCGCATTCCCATCTTGGAGACCTATGTACTGTCAAAGCATAGCAGAAATTAGACATGATTTCTGTAGACGTAAACGGCTTCTATGGGAAGGTCATACAATGGACTTACACAGCAGTATTGCATTCAGGGTTGCTTCAGCTCAATACAGCAGTGACTCAATAAAAAATCCAATGGTCTTTGTACCTGAAATACTGTTAATTATGGAATTTTTTCTATGGACTGATAGTCAGATGCATGAGTATGATTCAGTGATACCTGACTCCCTTCATGGGCTGATACAACTCTTTCATTCACATTTGTTTTATGGAAGTCGAGTATTTTCTGAAATCTCAAATATCTCCTTCACATGTACGAAACTCACTATTAAAATGTTTCAACAAAATCTCAACATTCTATAAAGTCATTATTCTGCCATATAGGTCTTGTTTAAATATAAAATATGTGGTGCTGTAAACTGCAGTACTACACATACTTGTTCAGGAAAAGAAAGGCTTCTGGTCTTGTCAGCATCAGGCAAACATGGCCCACTTACTCCTTGCCCTTTCTAAGCTCTTTAATGACATTTAAAAATGCAGGAATCAGCGCTTTGTCAAAAACTTAGGTCAACATTTACGTCCCAACTTTATACCTATTTCTCCTTTTTCTCTAGTCAAATTATGAGTAATTACCTTGCTTAAATGCTTTTTTAAAAACACAAAGCCTTTACAAAATCTATCATATCAGAGTTTGTATAAAAACTTTCTCTGTAATAGAATGTTATTGTATTAAATTATTCCACTTATAATTTAGAAGTAAAGCTATATAGTTCTTTTTCTATAGTGAAATTTCTCTACAGTCTTTCTACTAGTCTAGTGATAATTTAAAAATTAAAAGAGTTGTCTTAGCTCTCAGCTAGAACTCTGTAGAGAATTAAAATATGTAACAAGCAAGACTCCAGCACTTTCACCCACCTTCTTCACACTGTCCTCATATCTGTGTATGTAGTTGTGAGAAATACTGGCACCACTCTTAAAAATCTATGCATGTCACTAACATCAAAGAATGCTTTCCTTCAAAAGGAAGGGAAAGTATTCATCATGACTTAAAATCAAAGCCTTATCCGTAAAAAGTTTATACTGAGGTTCACACTTGGCACTTAGTGGTCAAGTATTGGAGAATGTTACCAGTAAACTCAACAGCTTCTTCATAAACTCAAAAATTACATTACTCTGGATAAATTGGCACAGTTAAGTTTCAAACAGAGAAAGCACTAGTTAATTGGAATACAACTCTCTTGCTTCCAGTGAGTTAGGTGTTCATAGACAGCATTCGTGTTCTCATCATTTTACAAAAAGCATAGGATGTTAATTCAGACACTATGAGTAATATGTAAGAGTAATATCTCTTTTCCCCATATGATTTACATCATGTGACACCATGTGATTTTTCCATTGAAATAGATAACAACGTGTTTGTGATTTGCTAATTTTCAAATCACTATGAAGTTGTTATAAAAAAGATCCACTTAGAGGAAACATAATTTACCGGGCTACAGTCACGTTACCAGTTGTAATTCTATGACAAATGTGGTACATGACATTGCAGTATGTGATTCTCTTCTCATCTGTGTGTGGGCAGTAATGATGAAAATTATATAAGTCATTATATATAAAAAATACAAAGAAAATACATAATGTATGATGTATAACACATAACACCTATAACATATAATATCTAATATGTAATATTTAACATGTAATATTTAATATGTAATATGATATGTAGATATATAATCATACAAATTACATAAAACAGATCTAAAAGGAGAAAAAATTCAAATACAGCAAATATTGCCTAATTTAATACATAGCATAATATAAGAAATACGTGGGAAGACTGTGAAAACACCTGGAATTCATTCACTGGATACAACTGAAAATTAAAACATACAAATAAAAAAAGATAAAAAGTTAAGAATAACCTTATTCTTTTCCCATCTTGGTTTCTTTTGGTTTTTTTTTGGTCTTATATGGGCCATGCAATTAGAATTTTATAAAATACTTATAACAGAAATAACTTAAGCAAAAAATTCTACTTGTCTTTTCTGCCTATGTTTAATATATTTGCACAACGTTCAATGTAATTACTTTCTAGATAAGGTTAGAAGAATTGTGTTATTCATGTAAATATTCAGGAGTGAAGCGCCAGAGCTATTGAAGAATTGAGTAGCAGAGCTTAATTACCCAGTCAACATAAATGTTGTCTTAGAACTTATTGTCTTTTATATTCTGTGACATGGATTTCTTCACTTTCATCACTCTGAGCTCAACCAACAAACAAGATTCAAAAGGTACATGAAGTCTATGCCTCTGAGCTTTTCATGCCCACTGGCAAGTTCAAGAACTGATCAAAGTGAGAGCTCCAATTGTGCAATGAAGGAAGAATGTCTAAAAACGCATCTGTTTTGTGGAGTGCTTTTGCTTCCCAGGAAATGATGGCATGAAGCATGCATTCCCACCAGACAACTCTATAAAATATAAGCCTCTAGGTGTTCCCATAGACATCATCTACCACAGACTATTTAGCCTTTTCTTCTTCTAGCTCTGGGCTAGTTCCATGGAAAGTCGGCTACCACAGATTATTTAGTCTTTCCTCCTTCTAGCTTTGGGCTAGCTCCACAGAACATCTTAAGAGCCCATAAATCTCTTTTCAGGTAGCTAAGGCTGCATTTACACTAACATGTAATTCAGCAAACAAAGGCAGATTGGCAGACTGAATCTGCTAATGCTCCTACATCCACATTATGCATGTCTCAGGGCTTGTCCTTCAGACTAGATCTGGTTTGATGCCTTGAACTGAACCTCTCCATCATGCGCAGGACTCATAGATGCTCCAAGGACTGGTCAGTGCTTTGGACACCCACCTGAGGTTAGAGCACACCTGTAAGTGCCTGAAGAATATCTTCTGGCTTAATTTCCACAGATGGAAACTAGTGCACATGCACAAAAGTTGCTTCAGAAACCAAGCCAATGTGCATTAACCGGAGATGACTGAGAGTTAGTTTCAGAACTACACTACTGCACTGAATCAACATATTCAGGCACGTGAAGCCTATATGCAATAGAGGAACATCAGTGGCCTTTTGATTGGACTGTACATAAAGTAAAATTCCTGTTGACAAAAGTCTAGCTCAAAAATTCAGGTGTGCAAGTGAAACCAAAGTCCATCTTCATCTTCAGATCAGCAAAATTTATCTTCATCTGAGAAATGAACCTACTCGATTGACACTGCCCTTCTGAAGGGTGAAGGCAAAGCACTGCTGAAAAGGTTGATGTGGCTGCAATGCAGTCATCTGCAGGGCAGGAGAAAGGGAGAGGCTTTATGGACAGGAATCACCTGGCCTTCCATGCCTGTTGTTCCTCCTGCCACTGCTGCAACTCCCCACTATTCACATGGCCTCCCCTCCAGCACAGGGTAGAAGTGAGTGATCAGACAAGTGCAGGATTCTCCCTGCAAGCAGCAGGGCTACAGCCACCTGTTCCTGGAACAAGAAAAGTCACTTGGTCCTGTCTAAGGACAATGTCTGGAGAGTCACTCCACTGTAGCAAGCCATGATACTCTTGCTCCTGTTAGCTCGAGGCACTTATCCCTAGAACAACTGGAAGGGTGTTGCCTGTTCTCTGTAGCTTACTGCGTGATACAGTTCTGCGCTTCTTGGACTGAAGATGTCACACTGCAGACAAGGCACAGGCAGGATTAATCTAGGGTACAAATGATTCTGGCCAAGCAGGGTTGACTTGGAAACTGGGAGGATGATTTAAATGCTGTACAAATTAATGATGTGAAAGCCCCAAACCTCCAAGTCAGGCAACTCAGTTTGTGCTAACGAGCAATAAAAACTCCTAGACACATATCACTGCCACTGTCAAGGAAGACAGGCAAGTGCTAAAGGGCAGCTGTGTGATAAAATATTTGTAAGTAGAAGACTTGATGGATTGAAAACTAGGGAAGGGAAAGACAGCACGGCTGTAGAGCAGTTTTGTTTCTCAGGCTGAGTACAATGATTAGGTAAACTTAAAATTTCTCTATAAATCTTTTTCCACATTAAGTGTCTTATTTTTCTTTTTTTTTTTTTCACAGCCTTATTAGACAAATACCAAAATGTCTTTCTCAGTATACAACTCCCTCTGTTCCCCAGCACGAAGTTAGCTTAGCACTTACAGGTCTAACTTTAGTTAAAATAAAATTGGAGAGTGTCTCAGACAAAAATAAAAAAAGAGACAACGTTTTTAGTCCCATCAAAGTGCTTAACATCAGCCTAAACTATTTTTAAAGAACTTGTTTAAATTTTAAAGCAGCAAGGGATTAAGAACAAACACAGGCATTTCTCGTCTCCCTTCTGTGTAAGTAATTTTAAAGGTCAAGCACAGCTTTTTCGGTCCCTGAAAAACCCCTCTGCATTTTTGAACGATAAAAAACATAGGCCAGATAATCAGTGAATGTAAATTAGCAGAGCTCTATCATAGTCAATATGGGAGGCCAATTTATAATGGCTGAGGTTTTGGCTGCTGTTTTGTAAAATTCCAGGAGAAAAAAAATTACAGCATTTTTAAAGAAATACATCTTGAAAGAGGAGATGCAGGTTTCCCTGTTTGAGTCTCTGCCAAAGGGAATGAACTCATAACTACCATAAATCAAGACAGTGAAAACAGGCAGTTAAAGTCCAGTTCTTGTGAGGACAGGTATACTGTTTCTTTAGGTTTGCTACAGGAAGCCGGGCTGTGCTTGCAGGAGCTCTCTACTGAGGCGCAGGGCACCATAGCCTGAGGATGCCATTCCATTAGCTCCAGTAAGTGTCCTGATTTAACAGCCATTAGAGAAGAAGCACACATGACGCTGTGACAACAGTTCTCTCAAAAGATTTTAGAAGCCCTCTTGGTGCCCCTTGGACGGAAGAAGCAAGTCCGCAGCATGGAGTTCCCTAGAACTAAATCCGGAGTTTCCTAAAGCTGACTTTAGAATATGACGCTAATTACACTGTCTTCCTCATAATGTGTACAAAGTGTTTCTTCCCAAGTGTCAGAAAGGAGGTTTGCCAGTTATAATTCACCTCTGAAGAGTCTTTTTGCTGACCTTTGCCATGACGATGAAAAAAGAGCAGAGTGGTATTCCAGAGCTCTCCTTCCAGATCAGCAGCTGGTACAGATGTGAACACTGCTTAAGATCTGATCTAAAGGCCAGTCAAATCAACAATGCACCTGATGACTAGAGCAAACAAAATCAATATTATCAGCCTAATCCTGCTTCCATGGAGGTCAAGGAAGTAAATTTTCAGTGGGAACCACATCAAATACTTACGCTTCTTACAGTCCTTAGTTGAATATTATTTTAAGTAGCTATTACTTGATAAAGAATTCCTTATGAATAAAGCATCTTGAATGACAGTATGAATAAAATTACTAGCTCATTATAAAATTTTGCCATTGAATTAATTTTATAATTTTTAATCATTTTATCAGTTTCAGCCATTTTATCACTTTTAATCATTTTCCCAGTGCTTCACAGGAAGACATTTGCAGATCCAGAAGGATTTCTGAATCTGCCTTTTCTTCTCTGCTCCTGTTCTGTAATCACGGCAGCATTTAAAGAGCATATTCATATGAGAACACTTTATTTTCTAAATATAGACAACTGGTATGTTCGGGTGATTATTTTTCTGAGTGAGTTTCTGAAAAGACATGCTCCTTCTCAGAAGCTCTGGTATTACAGGCTTAAGCAAAAAGAAATATTTTCTTTCACCTTTTGTCTCCCATTTCAGTGTGTGAAAGTAATAGCTAGGTGACAGTAAGTTTTTAAGTTACTTCTATACTAGAACTGACTTAGAATCACAATTCAAGGATCGAAGATAAGTAAGACTAGCTTTTAACAGAAGCTGAGTAGTAACCAAATACTTACATAAGATTTACTACTAATGAGTAAAATTTGAAAAGTATAGGGATGCATACTCTACACATACCCATACTCTACTCCTGACTGTCTGAGAAGTTTCTAATTCCAGATCAGCAAGAAGGTCCAAGCATTAAGCTGGTCTATACCCCACATATAACAACTCTTTCCTAGTAGATAAGCACTCTGGGACAAGCATAAGGCTGGCTACTGGAATTTAGGCCACCTGATTTATAAGCTTTCAACAGAATTCTTGAAAGTGCCAGGTTTTATTATTTTGCACTTTAAAAAATCATATAATTTCTACGCCAGGGCAAAGTCTAGGATTCAAAAACAAAGTTAAGAATATCATATTGTGTCCGTTTAATGATCTTTTGCAAAAGATCACTCTTACTGTGCTCAGGAGGCATTTCAAACTGCATTTGACACACAAGGCAATTAATTCCTTTTGTTATCATTTGATAACCCACGTGGTAAAAATGTTGCTTGTTTCAAAATTTGTAAAATGATGGGTTTAGCTTTTCTTCCCAGGAATTCCTATTCTAGCGTGACTATTTTCCTCTTCTCCTCTGCTTTAAATCTGTTCAAAAACACTAATAAATCTGTGTGATAATTAGCATACTTTAACTTTTTTGTTTGTAGTGAGTGATACATACTTAGAGGCTGGATTAAATATTATAAATACACACACAGCGAGGG
The DNA here is from genome assembly GCF_000703405.1 of Apaloderma vittatum. NCBI lineage: Eukaryota > Metazoa > Chordata > Aves > Trogoniformes > Trogonidae > Apaloderma > Apaloderma vittatum. Next base: position 52,667 of record NW_009697226.1, read on the forward strand.
AAACTATGTTCTGGGTGAAGCATCTTTATTATCTCTTGCTTCCTCATGAAACACTAATACAAAGTGTCACTATATAAGGAACCTTCAGAACTACAAGGTTTGAGTTATCTTTTTAAACAATATGCAGAGATTACAGGCACTCTGGCATGCATTTTCCAGCCTAAAAAATCCTAAAATGAATGCTATCTTGCTTTTCTTAAAATACTTTTAAGATCCAAAAGCAAGGACTAAGAATCTGAGGAAATGCCAAATTAATTATTAGTTGTGCATTGGTTAATCAGGACATGTTATCTCTTTATGCATCTGTCCCACACATTAAATGAAAGGAGAAAGAGTAGAGGGGCATATAATTAGACATTCAGTTCAAATAACTCATCAAAGACATGTAGGTGCGGTTTCAACAGGCACAGTATATGTGCCATTTAATAAAATCTGGAATATTCATAAAATACAGTCTAATGGTCACATTTTCTGTAGAGAATTTCCTATCTTTTTTTTTTTTTAAAACAAGGAGAGGAGGTAGAGAATCTTCTGATTTATAAATTAAGTTACATGTCCAGGGAAAACCCCATCACTCAATTCTTCACCATACATGCAGACCTGAGCTTGAGCTGCTAGTCTCACTCGAATAGCTGGCAGCTAAGTCTGGCTTCTATTCCACGGCAGAAAATGAGCCGCCACCACCATTCCAGAAAGCCAAGTCCATCCTGTTTCTATTTCTTTCCCATCATTAGAAGCTTGTGCTTCACTGAGTCTGGAAAGTAGAGACAATATAGCCATCGTTGTCCTTCACCTTCCATTTAGGGTCTTTGCAATTTTGCATGTAGCTCTACACTGCAAAACAGATTCACTCTCGGGCTGTTCACGGTCAGCTAGTATTTTAGTAGTTTGCTAATGTTTCAACTAGAAAATACAAGTCCCAGAAAAGAAACTGCATTTTTTACAGATTTTAATTTAGACAAATTCAGAAACAGTTTCATGATACAAAAGAAAACACATTTTTCTAGGCTAAATTTTTGACTTGCAGCAGCCTTAGAGGGGGTATTAGAACATTTTACACAGATACAAGAAAAATGTAAAATGAAGATGGAACGTATTAGGCAATTAGGCAGTTTCCAGCTCCCTGAATAATTATTATAAACCTGCTTCCACTCATCCTGTAGATGTTCTGTATGTCTGGAGACAGAGCGGAGCCTCCTTCCAGTATGCAAGTTCCCCTTGTATATAATTCCTTTTCTGCCAAGTAAGAAACTTAAAGACCTAAAGTGGTTACTGGACAGTTATGTGGGCCCAGAATTCCAAAAGTGAATGCTGCCATTTGTCTCTTCCTAATTACCATGAATTCTTCCTTTGTGAATTCAATGGAGATTGGATTAACGCAGCTATTCTGTTTAAAAAATCAAACCTCGGCATCGTCACTTGCAGTGCTCTAGTAGCTAAATTTATAGTATCTTATCTTGCTGAGGAATCTTTGCTGTGTTCCAGGACCATTTGTAAAAGTCAGCAGAGCCATTGAAATGGCACAAGTTCATTATATTGTTATGGTACATACAGCATAACAAAAAACTAAACAGAAGGTCAAATTCTGATCATGTGACTATGTACATAAATCAAGCCTGTTTCCACTGAGTAAAATGAAATTATTGGAATAGCTGGCCAAAGACCTAATTTATTATTGTAGCACCCACAGAAACAGCAATTAGAAATAAATACATGGACACGCATACAGTGAATAGAATATGTAATATTCTATCTCGGTACATTTAGATTTCTTTTAAAAAGGAAATGGAAAAAGATCAAGAATATAAAGGGATTTTCTATTAGTTTACTATAAAAGAAAATCCACTATGGAGCCTCAACTCCTTCTAATAAGAACTTCAGTTAACTAAAGGAATTTTTCAATAGGATGAATATATTTTGCTTTAGCTGATTTAGTTTTGCAGCCTTTTTTCACTATGTTACTTACCCCAGGAAAACCGGCAATTGTGAAAACAGATTTCTCAAAATTGAGTGCAGTCGCTTTTAATCCCATACTTTCGCCAACAGTTAGTGCAGGTTTTGTAAAACAAACAGAGGTGAAACCCACTACTAAACCTGTCCCATAACATCTCCTCCATGGGGCAGAGATAGGATTAGTGTCCAAGACCATTCTTAGTCCTGTTTCTAGTATCGTTCCACCCTCTCAGGGCATTGAAATAGGCAGACCTGCTTGAGGATATCTGAACACGTCTGAAACATCCAAAGCCTGACACATGTCATGCGTCCCCTAGAAAAAAGGAAAGCACAGAGAGAAGTGATGTAGCTAGATCTGAGGATCTACCTTACCAGCAAAGGATCAGTCTCTCTTATTATTAATGTATGGGCATATTCATATGCATTTTGAATTTTTTGTTGGCATTACTGTCCTGTAAAAAGAGAAGTTTAAGATATTCTCAACTCTCCGACACGATATATTCCACTTGTAGCTTACCTTTACTATGTAATGAGGTCCTTTTCCTGATTCACAGCATGGTAACCTATGATTTATGAAGAACTTAAAACTCCCACTGATCCTTGGAATAATGAAGAGATGTGGCACTACCTTGTGCAGGTCACCCACTATATCCAACATAAAAATCACATCAGGCAATTCTGTGGCTGAAAGACCAAGCAGGAGATTATAAAGGACATCAGTGACAACGCTCAGAGGGTAAATGTTTCTCAGAAAGGCAACACATATCTGTCTATAGGGGCATACTTGGATATACCTTTGTTGGGAAAAACAGAGATTAAAAAATTTCATGTGCTGACATTGACAGGATTACTATCTCCCTTCTGAAAGGACAGCAAGAGATGGCCTTGGTCCCCAGCTCTTGTCACCTGCTATTCTCTCCTACAAGCACAATCTATCATCTCCTTCCTACGCTGACTAAATTCCATGTATGCATGTTTTCTTTCCTCTGCTCCTTTTGGAAGGCCAATCCAGAATGTCCATCCTGTGTGGTCTTCTCGTATACAGGTTAAGATGGCTATGGGGCAGTTTACATTTACACCTTTTTGTGTGAATATTACTACATTATTTATCCTGGTTTACCTCTTTAATTTCTTGACTTCTACAGAAAAGCACATCTTAGCCTTTGGTCTACCATACCAAGGGAAACAAGATCTTTTCATCCTTTTCCACAAAACAGACTTTGCATTCTCGAAAATAAGCCTTCTCTACTGGTGTTCAGAATGAATAATCTTTCTTAACAGAACTCTTCATCCATTATTAAAGATGAGAACTTAGGACAGCCTCATGCCTCGACACTTCCCTATTGCTGCAGGTTGCATGGTGACCAACTACCACATCTAACTTTTCCACAGCTACAAACGTCTCTGAAATATTAAAAAGCACAGCAGATCTTGCTTTATTTCATTAAGAAAGCTTATTTTCACTGAAGAAGTGCTATTCCAAACACTAAAGAAACCCACTGTTTTCCACATTTCTGACTTCTGCCTTTTAGAGCTGGATTTAATATTTCATTTTACAAAGAAAATGAATGTGCTGAGAAAGTAAGTGTTAGAGAAGATGAAGCAGGCAGCTCAAAGCTGTCTATTTGTCAGGAGCTGCAGCGTACAGCTGTAGAGCTCCAGGATCACAGGCTGCCAAGGGAACAGCAACCAATTTCAGGGCCAGAGCCAGGAGGCAAGAAGCTGGCAAGGATACACAGATACACTCCTCCTTCTCCTATATAGACAAATGACATACAGGGAGGGGAGACAGCTAGGGCTCAGCCTAAGAGAGGAGGAGGAAGGGCTATTTAAGCACAGAGAGCCAAAGCTCCTGGGCAAAAGCTGTCATTAGGAGCAGCAGAATTTGTTGATGGCAATTTTTAGCAGCTGGCTCCTGTCAGATTTAACCATATCATTTCTCATACCAGCCTGAAGTGTGCTGTCCGCATCACTACATAAACTCCGCTCCTGCACATCAGAACAAATATGTTTTCTTTCAGCCTCTTTTTAAGAGGGTAAGCTATGACAAAAAGTAGAGAATGAAACTTAGTAAGTCATGGTATGATTTTCCAATAAAAAGACGCAAAAAAGGTTGAATTACTAGTCTAGAGAAAAGCAGACATGTATTAGATATGGAATTAATCATGAAGCACAAAAGATACAACAAGTGCTCTTTTGTAAATTCTACAATAATCAACTAAGTGATATAGAAAGGCAGTTTGTTTAAAATTCAAAACTACTTACACTTTAGAAGATAGCATAGTCAGCTTGTGAAATTGAGAGCAGTATTATAATTCAGGAATAACTTCAGAAAACTTAAACAAGTCTAAAATTAAATAGATAACAAAAATACCTGCATTACATTGTTTCTATCTCTCATTCACTTTCCTAATGCTTTCTGAACTAATCATTCACTAAATCTATGACTCGGGGAGAAAATATGGCAAATCATCTTCCTGAGGATGATGACTGTCATATAGCATTACATGATGCAGAGAATAAAAAAAAAGAAAGTCACTAAGTATAGTACTCTAGAGCTGGAAACTCTGGGTAAAGACTTGTCACATGAATCTGTGCTTCTAAAAACAATACTTTGAATTCATATTATTTCATAAATGAAAGGAGATTGAACTACATTTCCTTTTTAAAACTTCCCTTTAAAATTAGTGAATGACTTAATAGATCAAATACATTAAATGAAAATTGTTATTGTTTACAAAATCAAAAGAAAAAAGAACAGGAAAATACATAATCCTTTCATCATACAGGTGGCCCTTTTTCATGTCCAGTAGAAGAGCAATGTAGTGATCAACCCCACATGAAACTGGTCTGAGGAATGACTCAGGCTTATGTATGTGTCACAGCTCTCCATTTGAGTTATTTCCAAAACTGGGAATTGGAGGAAAATCTCACCTTCACATTTCTTCATTATCTATCCTGTCAGAGCTCAGGGCTTGTGCGTGTATTAGTACTGTCATCGTAAAAATTAAAAATAAAAATTGAAAATCAAGCAAAATAGTTTAATTCTGTATTTTCTTACGCAAGTAAACTCACAGTAAACTGGACTGTTTGCTGGATTTAAAATATCGCACAAAACTAATTTAAAACATTTCTAATCATTCTAACTGGGACTTTAGTTCTGAACAGGGCCTCTCTCTACAGATGCACCACCACCACCCTAGTCACACAGAGTCCTTTCAAATGGTGAAAATTCATTAACTTTATACCTTTCCTCTCTTTATCTTTAAAGGGATATCTAAAGTAAATCCATGGTCTCCTGCAAAAAGTCCAGGTTCACTGCCTGGTCTTCTTTTCCTCCCTTCCTCAGCAGTTTAAAAGCTTTAGCTGAGTGTTTCCCTGCAGTAATACACGGGGATTACAGAAGCAGACAGTTTCTCAGTGCACCATAACCTCTTGCTGGCACAAGATCTCACCCCCTCGGTGACCTTCAACAGCAGAGCACCTTCTAGTCACAGAAAGACAGGATCACAGAATCGTTGGAGTTGGAAGGGACTTCTAGAGATCATCTAGTCCAAATCCCCTGCTAAAGCAGGATCACCTAGAGCACGTTACACAGGATTGCATCTGGGCGAGTTTTGAAAGTCTCCAGAGAAGGAGACTCCCAACCTCTCTGAGCAGCTCGTTCCAGCGCTCTGCCATCCTCACAGTAAAGAAGATTTTCCTCATATTTAGGTGAAATTTCCTGTGTTCCAGCTTGTGCGCTTTACCCCTTGTCCTGTCACTGGGCACTACTGAAAAGAGTCCAGCTCCATCCTCCTTGAACCCACTCTTTAGACATTTACAGGCATTGATAAGGTCTCTTAGTTTTCTTCAGGTTAAACAGTGCCAGGTATCTAAATCTTTCCTCGTAAGAGAGATACTCCAATCTCCCAATTACATTTGTTGCCTTCCACTGGACTCTCCAGTAGTTCCTTGTCTCTCTTGGACTGGGAGGCCCAGAACTGGACACTGTATTCCAGATGTAGCCTCACCAGAGTAGACTAGAGGGGGAGGATGACCTCCCTTGACCTACTGGCCACACTCTTCTTAATGTACCCCAGGATACCATAGTCAAGGAGAGAATACTTCAGTATGAGGTCATTTCTGCATTCTCCCTTTTTTTCATGTTAATAGAATGCTTTGATTGCATTTCCAAACCTCAAAAAGGGAGGAAATTCCAGAATTAAGGTTAATTTTTACTGCACAGGTGCTGTGGTTCGGCATTTCCTGAACACCTGTTTTACCAAACTTTCCCCCTCCGCCAATATAATTTACAAAAACTATTTTTAGTGTGTGCATTAAAAGAGGGAATCCAAACCACAGCTTTAGACCTGGATCCATTTTCTGGCCCCAGGGCGAGTGGTAGAGAATGGTTTGCATCCATGCAACAAAATTCCCTTCCTTCCCCAGAACAGGGGTGAACTGGAAATGGGTTCTGGCTTGTGTTCTTCCTCTGGCTGGGCTCAGGCCTGGAGAATAGCAGTTGGCTGGACCAAACCTGTGCCAAGCCAAGTGCTAAAAATTAAACTCCAGAGACCATTGCATGCCAGTACTTGAGCCCATGCTATGTCTCTGCATTGTTTATTAGTGTACATATTGCCAGTAGGTTGGGCAGGAGGATCAAAAAGGAGTAGGGAAAATTCTGGTAAAGGATGACTTTGGCCCAGGAATAAACATGTATAAATTAACAATGAATATGTTAGGTTTCAATTTTAAAGGTTCTCAACCATGAGGTGAGTCAAATTCTAAAACAACATTCCCATAGAAGAGCAGAAGCAAGAAACTTAATTCATTTTATCCTGGAAATGGATAAAACTTCAAAAGGACTGAATGGCATAGCTGCTCTTGATGACAGGCAGCTGAGCCTAGGAACTCCTTTTATTCCTACCTACACAGTAGTCCTTCCTACACTCCTAATACAATCAGACTTTATCAAACAAAAAGAAAAGGCATGACATAATATGGCTCTGAAGTCACTGTACATGATACTGTACCTCTCCCTTTCTTCATACTAAATGCACTATACAAAAAAAAACCAAAACACCCACAAATTTTCATTGAACAGGAATAGTTAGTTTTCCCTGTAAACAGTGAATATTTATATTAAATCCCACTTACACAGCACTTTGTTTTCAGATGAATCCATTTTATCGTGAAACTCCCTAGGGTTGCAATTACTGTGAATAGGATGACATAGACTAATGCAAATTGAGAGAGGTAGGTGAAAAATATGGAAACAGAGTATTTATTTCCCATAAATTTATCACCTCTAAATTACTGGAATCAAAATATGAATATAACAAGGAGCTATATAAATATGGTAAGAATGATTATGTTATTTTCTTTGGAAGTAGAATTGTACAAGCAAAATAACATGGGGGGTTTTGAGCTCATGACAGGCAAACAACTGAATTTTAGACAAAATAAGCAGTGGTTGTCTTGTCCTGTTATAAGCATCTGCTTGCACTGTAGATGTCCAAGACGACCTATCAGCTTGAGTCTGCTTACCTCCAACACTGCCTGACTTGCTGACTGTAATGCAAAATTGTCTTCTTTTTCTCCCAAAGTGGAAAACAAAGAAAATGTAAGAAAAGTTGAAAATCATATGAATGTTGAGGAAATAACAATTATTTAACATAATAACTATAATTCCGTGTAATGCTGTAGGCAGTGTGTTTTACACTGTTCATGAATATGCTCCTCGGAAGCATGAGATTCAGTACTTTTGAGGAGTCATGCCAGTACCTTTGGTATTCTTGTTTAAGAAGTAATGAAAAATCTCCCTGTTCTTTTGTGACGGGAAGCCTGTGGATACTGAAATATCCCTTACTATAAATGTAGGGATAGAATTTCATCCCTAATAGTCATATCAACAAAAATGTCTTCAAGAAGTCAGTATTGGCAGGGTAAATGACTGCTCCTTCCTCATCCAACCTGTCAGGGGGCACACCACAGTAGATGGTTGGTGGGCTTCAGGAAGAGAGTACCCTTAAGATTTAGGACTACTAACTGCATCTGCTGAACAGAGAGTTGAGTATTGCTCTCCGATTTCCCAACCAAAGCCAGCACAGAAACCTCTGCAAGTAAGAGTAAGTTGTCCTCGTTGTTTGGACTCTAGTAAATTGGGTCAGGCTGAACACTGTTGAACATAACCACCAGCAAATACCACAGCATGATATACTACGGTGACATGCAAACTCGAGGCTTTGAAAACAGCCAATTTGCCCATCCCAACAAATATACCAGTCTCTTTCTGACTGAATGCCAAGAACACAGATGGATGGGAATCATTCACCCTTGTAACCTCCCTCACCATAGAAGGAAACTGGGGCATGCCATCAGAGTAATCACAGTGCGCTCCAGCAGGTCTTTCTGATCTGGACAACCGAATAACTTTTAAGATCACACATGTCAGCAATTCCTCAAAAAGTAGACACGGTGTAACTTTCAAGATCACATGTGCAAGTAATTCCTCAAAAGCAAGTGTAGTGTTTTCAAGTGTAATCCCAGACGAAACAGACTCCTCTTAGCACACGTGTGAAAAGAACAAAAAAAAAATCTTTGAACTGCTATTGTCCTCTGATCTTCTTGGAACCTTAGTGGCTGCAAGGAGCCTCACATTTCTATTAACATCTGTTAACATCCAGAGGGTCATGAGAAGCCAAAGGGGGATTGCCAAAGATCACAGAACTCCAGTTACAGTAGTTTTTCCCAAGTTATGTTCTCCATGTACCAGTATTTTCTAGACGAGAATTTCCTCATGCCAGTGAAATCCTCAGATGTTCATTTTAGACTGCTTTAAAATTGTAGTATATTGAAAGAATAGTAGAAAGAAGCTTTCATGTAAGTCAAGAAATGGACATTTACTTTTTAGCAGCTACAACTATATTTTCACGGGCTCTGATCGAGTTCAAACTGCATCAATGCAACTTCTTTCCCTGCCGAAACCTTTTCTTAGTAAAACAGAGTATCTTTTGCATGCCAACTATCCCGCTGTAAAATCCTAATGCAAGTAAAACTGTCATTTTACTGCAAAGTAAATCAGCAAAGATACTAATAGACAGAAGCAGTTTACGGTTTTCAGTAAAAAATCTGTCATTCTTTCTCTCCATCAGTTTTTCAGACCAGGATGGGAGGCAGATGAGTAAATCTCGCTTTCCTTCCAGTAAAAACAAAGACTGCACTCTAGCTTTGTCTACCTCATTGACTCCATAGCTCCTTCTGAGCAAATGAATCTCGCACACAACCATGTAACTCTTCACTGGCCATAAGCGTCCTTCCTGAACTGGCCCTTCCTGAACAGAATTCCAGTAGTCTGAAGCCACCTGGCTCCACTCCTGTGCTGCACTGCTTGCTTCTTTTTCCTCTGTCTAGATGGCTTTCAAAGTGTACAGGTTTTGTGTTTGCTGTTGCTTTTTTTTAAGAAGCATCACAATGAGACGCTGAGCTACTCATACTGTCATTTCAATAAATTACTGAATTTCAATTCAGTCTTTTTAATTTTTATTTTAATTTGGAGATACCTCTATTCATCCAGAACTTCGTATTTATTCCCAGCTGCTCTTCCAATCAGTTTGTCAAATGAACTGGCCAGTTACTGATTTTACCATATAATAACTATCCCTTAAATACCAGTCTGTATTCCTACAACCTGAAGAATCAAACTGCTTTTTTAAAAATTAATCTACAGAACCAGATCATGTGAATGAAAAAAATGCACTTGAATTATGTTCTCTTATGCTGCTCAATGAAGTAAAAGTGGGTCTATAGTGGTGTAGATGTCCCCATGGACCTAAGCCTTGATTAATTCATTCACTTACTTGCTGATTAGTAATATTGAATAACCACAAAAGTGCTCCCTGTCATTTGTATAAAGCACAAAGGATGTATGCCGTTTAAAAGAAACCTATAATCACTTCGGTAACAGGTAAGCATAAGAAGGCTCAATTAGAAATTCAAAATATGTACTTTGATCCAATATTAAAGTATTAATATTAGGTTGTGGTTATGCTCTGAAATTAGAATATACGAGTTCTCAATCACAGAATAACACCTAGTACATTTTGTGGTATCGAAGATAGGGAAGGTCTCTTTAAGGAGATAGTTATCTCAATGTACTTTCTCAATATCAAAGAAATGAATATAATTTTCTGTAGATTTTGCAAGATTGCAAAACTCTTTTTTTTCTGTAGAGAAGTCATTCCTCTACAACCAAATACTTCTGTAAATAAAAGCTAAAGAAGTTTGAGGGCACCTTCTTGAATTTCTTGGCTCTATATACCTCAATTTTACCTCTCATTTTTTATTTCCATGTGCCTGATGTAGGTTAAGAAAGCCTGTACCTGTTACTCTACGTCCTTAAAAAAGGCCAGGGGAGAGGGGTTAACTGAGCTAATGCTACAGACTGGTCCTCTGTGCCAGCAAAGGCCTCCACACGCTCAGAGTCTGTAGATGATCAGATGGGATCGGTGTGTTATCTTTCTAACACGTACACGCTGGTTTTTGCCTTCACAGTCTAGATGGTTTCACAGAAGAAATTTTTCAATTTCCCAAGCTTGTGCAGAGCATTTTTTAACCCTGCAACCTCAGTGGCTTAGGTTGTATTTGTGTGTTGGGTTTGTGTAGTGGTTCTACAGGGGTGGCTCCTGTGAGAAGCTGCTAAAAGCCTCCCTGACTCCAAGACAGACCCATTTCTGGCTACAGCCAAGTCAACCAGCAGCAGTGGCGGCGCCTCTGTTATAATGTATTTATGAAGGAAAAAAACCCTGCTGGTGAACCTGTAGCAGAAAGAGGAGTGAGGTGTGAGACAGACATGCAGACACCAAGGTGACAGAAGGTGGTGGGGAACAAGGTGCTCCAGGGGATAGAGCAGCCCATGATGAAGATCATGGTGCGGCAGGCTGTCCCCCTGTAGTCCATGGAGGTTAACAGTGAAGCAGATGTCCACCTGCAGCCCATGGAGGACCTCAGGCTGGAGCAGGTGGCTGCACCATGGGAAGCCCATGCTGGAGCAGGCTGCTCCTGAAGGATGGCACCCCATGGAAAGCTCCCACATTGGAGCAGGGGAAGAGTGTGAGGAGTCCTCCTGCTGTGGAGGAAGGAGCAGCATGAATGGAATGAACTGACCGCAACCCCCATTCCCCATCCTTCTGTGCCACTTAGCAGAAGGAGGTAGAGAAAATCGGCAGTGAAGAAGGGATAATTGAGGGGATGGGTTTTTTAATATTTAGTTTTATTTCTCATTCCTACTCTGGTTACAAATTTTTTTTTTTCCCCTTGAGTCGAGTTTGTTTTGGCCACGGCCATAATTGGTGAGTGATGCCGGCCTGTCCATGTTTCAAACCCAAGTTTTTTGTTATATTTTCTTCTCCTCATCTCACTGGAGTTAGGAATGAGCAAGTGGCTGTGTGGTGCATTTTTTGCTGGCAGGTCCTAAATCACAAACTGATTCTTCAATATTTCTGAATTCTGCAAGCTACTGACACACTGAGTGGAGTCATTCTCATGGCTGGAGCTATAGAAAACACAACAGATATTCCATAAAAATCCAGAATAAACAGCACTTAACAGCCATTTCTCACCTGCTGAAGATGGTGAAACTCTTCTATTCGCACTAGACTGGAAAAGTGTCACTTAGCTTCAATTGTTGCTGTTTCCATATACGCAGAACAGTATTTCTGGTGAAGGACAATCCTGCTGAGTGGGTGGAACCAAATCCTGTGAAGAACTGTGATTACCAACACTACTTTCCATAGCTTCCCTGTGAAGAAACAGGTTTTTGCAGAGCCATGACAGGAGCTTGTGTTCACCCTCAAGCATTTAGAAATGCAAATGCATTAGGCTATAGAAGACTGAATGCGGTTTGCTGCTGTGCTTCGGAAATCTATCTCTCAGTGTGCTAACGGTCTATGGCTAACAAGTTCTCACCTAGAATATCAAAGGTTGCTACTATATTTGAAATAATAAAATAATAAAAAAATAAAAACTTGGGGTTTTTTATGGGTTATGGACATAAGTTATTAATGAGCTTAAACTAGCAAACTTTGAAATTCATAGAAAAGACTTTCCAAACCATACTGAAGTGAGT
>NW_009697226.1:64758-66184 GCF_000703405.1 Apaloderma vittatum
ACACTTACAAATTGCCAGCATAAAGGAAGAGATCAAAAGGGAGCTATTTCACTATAACTGGGCTTGGTTAAACACAAGAGCAGGTTCAAGAATTCAGTACAGCGATGGACAGAAAAAAATGCATGAAGCCAGGCCAGTAAAGAAATTTACTTAGGCCCAAGAGTCTTATCTTCTCTGCATGACTATCACTAATCGGATGCAGGGCCTCTACTAAAGGTTTCCTATCATGACTAACAGTGGACTGTGACGGAGCTCAAGGCAGAAGAAGACCAGAAGTGTTTTCCATAAGGTAGGTAACCGCTACGACAGACTGCTCTTTCACACTTGCCAGGGCTTCTCCACAGGAAACTAAACCTATCATCTGTTCTAAGGAGGAAATATGCCATAACATTTTAATTTCCTGGCTGTATTTGCGAAATGCATAGACTGTGGAAGCAGTATTGGTTGATCACCGCTAGGTCATCTTTTCAGTGAGTGTGGTTCTCGATTTTTTTTGTTGTTATAGGCTTCCTCCCTTTCACCACTTCTATATTGCTTGAATCATAACCTTTTCAAGGAAGAGACTATTAAGATAGGTGTATAAAACAGTCTGACAAAGCTCAGTGGGTAACATAAGAACTCCAAGGTAATTCAGCATGGTGATAATCAAGAAATGCAAAAAAACCCATAATGAATTGGTCAGCTGTGTCATGCTGTAAAAGAAAATTATCAGCCCATTTTTCTGGATTGGATGCAGAGACACAAAGCGATTAGATGTCTATCTGTCCTACATCGAATCCCAAATATATAGTGGACCTGGGGATGGGTTCAAAATCTTTCTGTACTTAAACAGCTCATATTTACATTGGCAGAAACACAGTCTTTTTAAAACTTGCCATTAATTCTAGGTTAAGACTACACAAACTTTTCTAATGAAATATCTTACTGTGTGCTCTGAGCATATCTAATCTCCTTTAGGAAATGACCATTGACTTGGGCAGCTGCCTATTCTTTCTTCATTCTGTGTAAATGTGCTTTTTAATCTTCACCAAAGATTGCTGTCTCAGGAAACGCTAATTCCGTAAACCACTATCCTTGCAATGCACACTCAGGGTTTAGTCTGTGTTAACCTGACAGCTGTCTTCTCTGAAGAGGGCTCAAATTCTGTTGCTACTGCTGGAATGGATTTGCAGTAAATTTTTCCACACCCAACACTAATACATTATTTACAAAGGATGCAAATTGTAAAAGCATGTTAAAAGACCTGCAGGATCACCTTTACGCAAGCATTAGGAGGCACTGCTCAACAACTTTTCCGTGGCCGGAGCAGGTAAAAGGAGTTTTCAAGCTCCAGTTGAAATTCTGATTCCAAGGCCTGACTTGTATTGGCCGATTATGGAAAGGCAGCGCCGAAATGGAAATCGCAAATCCGGAGCTGCCTGCCGAG
>NW_009697227.1:0-8258 GCF_000703405.1 Apaloderma vittatum
TGAGAGGGGGGCGCGCGCCGCCCTCTCGGCTCCACAGAGCAGAGACCGACAGAGGGAACTTCTGTCCGCTTTTTGTGTTGGTTTTTTTTTCTCTGTAGGTTTTTTTTTCTGTGTAGGTTTTTTTTTTTCTTTGTAATGGCTTCATGAATAAACCAATGGGTTTAATGGACGCAGGTGGTGTAAGAACGAAATGGATTGGAAATGCCAGTGAGTGGGCCGAGTCAGAGAGAGTCGCAGCAACGAGAGCCATGGAGTCGCACTTTCCAGCACATTCCCTCAACCCAAAACCACCAAAAGCGTGGTTCAGCTCTATAGTGGGAACTTGGTAGCCTTGCTCAGTGCTCAGCTAAGTGGCACATTGTGTAACCACCGAGTAACTTGTGTATGCAAAGGCCGCCTGTCTGTATTACAGGTACGTTCAATCACAGAGTAAGTGGGGTGGGAAGGGACCTCAGGGAGGTCCAACGTCCTGCTCAAAGCAAGCTGAGCCCTGCACCTAGACCACATTAATTGGGTCTTTATTCAGCCTTGAAGACTTCCGAGGGTGGAAACTGGACAACCTCCCCAGGCAGCTGGGCTGTCCTCACACGGAGGAAGTTTTTCCCTCTTATAGAAGCACAGAATCATAGAATAGTTTCAGCTAGAAGAGACCTAGAAGTCAAGTCCAGCCTTGGTCCCAGCCCTATCAGCCCACTAAACGATTCCCCCCAACGCAACACCCACCCGTCTCTTAAACACCTCCAGGGACGGTGACTCAACCCCCTCCCTGGGCAGCCTGTGCCAATGGCTGACAGCCCTCTCAGTACAGAAATTCTTCCCAATATCCAACCTGAACCTCCCCTGGCACAATTTAAATCCATTTCCCTGCGTCATGTCACTCTCCACTAGGGATAACAGACCAACCTCCGCCTCGCTACAACCTCCCTTCAGGCAGTTGTAGAGAGCGATGAGGGCTCCCCTCAATCTCCTCTTCTCCGTCCCGGTGCAGGCGGCTCTGCCGAGGTGGGCAGGGGCAGCTGAGCCATGGCCACGCTTTTGATACACTCTGAGCTGCTGTTATTTCAATTTGTGCCTGATGTCTCTTACCCTCCCACCATGCCCCACTGCCAGGGGCCTATTTTCATTATAAACTCTGTAGGTACCAAGAAGGTGGAGGCCTCCTTTTAGGTCTTTAAGCCTTCTTTTCTCCTGGGGGAACAGGATGTTCCCCCGACATCTTGGTTGCCCTCTGCTGAACTCTCCATTTTATTGCTATCCTTCGGGTATGGGGGAGCCTAGAAGTGGACTAGAGCACCTAAATACCATCTAGCTTGTGCAGCGTAGAGGGGGATAATCACTTTTCTCCATCTGCTGGCCATGCGTTAGTTAATAAAGCCCGAGATGTCGCTGGCACATGCTCTCCTTGCTCTCTGCCACCAGTATCTTATCATTGCAAGAGGCTATCCCTTCCTATATGAAGTACTTCATGGTTTTCATTGTTGAATTTCCTAGGGTCCCTATTACCTCATTCCTCCAGCCTCTCTGAAGGGCAGCCCTGCCCTCAAATATGCCAGGTAGTCCCTCACAGTTTGGGCTCACCTGGAAGCTTGATGGTGTTACTGTAAGGATGGCAGAACAATTTTTACTGCCTTAAGAGTGGTAAATCAGTCTTTCAAAGAGTGCTGCTCCAAGGGTGGGAAAGGCACAAAGAAATCTTCCAGCCAGTTAACAGAAAAGATAATAAGATCATGTGTACCTAGAAGACTGTTGTTGGGAAAGTTTTAAAGAGATGTTTGCTCTTGGGGGTGTGTGGAATCAGACCTAAGCGGGGATCTTCTAGTCAAAATCCTCATTATGGAGACCAGAAGGTTCCAAAACATAACAAAATGTTTACGAAAGGCTGAAAGTGAGCCAAAATTAAATGTGGCAGTGGGAGATCACTGACTCAATTCAGAGCACCAAAAACTCGCCTCCGCACACCCGCAAGGAGCATGCGTGCTAATTTATGTAAGAGGAGAAGCTAATCTTAATGCACACAACCAATAATGAATGTAATAGTTATCACTAACCAGTAACTGTAGAATTAGTGGCAAATTAGGCATGTTTGTACTAATGAGGTTACAAAATAGTTATGTTGCCATTTTTTAATGCAGCATGCTAGTTTCATTTAGCATCCAAACTTGGCCAACTTTGTTAATAAACCAATGTCGGCCTTCGAAACTATCATTTCGTTTAGAGAGTTCTTTCTTTGCAGTTGCTACTTTCAGTGACAACGAGAGAATACTCTGCTGTCTCCACCTAGCTGATAAATACATTGAACAATACAAGTCCAAATATAAACATGTGACTTTGTTAGTCCAGCTAATGTTGTGTATTGGAACAGGCAGAGTCTGAACATACTTTACTCCTTTCTGGAATAAGGAAAGCAAATGTTGCTGAGGTCACTTCATTCCAGCAGTTTAATACTGCTAAGCAGTATGACCTTTGATTCTGTATTTCTGCCTGTGCCATCCTCCTTACATCTTTATCTATATTGTCTTTTATTACTAATCAGAACATGCAAGTAGTAAATAGTTATTGAATATAATACATAAAAATATTACGTAAGTGGGAATGAAACTGCTGCTACCTTAAGCTCCCATTGCATATCACTAGGTTTCTGATATTCAGCATTGTCATTGTCTGAGGTCTTGAAGTAGTTATTTTCTTATACAATGAATATCATACTAAGTACTGTACTTGTATATTAACACCACAAATGAACTAGAGTCGATGAAAAATTAACACTCAATACCTGAAGCATATACTTCAGCTGATCACGGACATTTTTGCCCTATATTGCATGCTAACGTCAATTAGATGTTCAACATCAGCTCATCATTTCTGTATGATCAATAAAGCTATATGCAAGCACTCACAGAAACCTGCAGGCATTGAGTGTTAATAATTTTCCTAGCAGCATAATGGCAGACATCACATTTTGGTAACAACTTCAGGGTGCATATGTGTAAAACATGTATCCGTACACTTAAAATTTTTAGCAAATTAAATGTAACTTTTAATTTAGTGGCAATACATACAACATCATGGATTGAGTACTTACTATAATTCACCTACAGTGTGGGTTGAAAGTAGAGTCTGGTGGGGGATGATTGACTAAAGTAAGAAGTGGTATAAATAAAAGATCAATGCAAGAAAAAAACCTCAATGAGATACTGACATTTTCTCTAAAAACTCTGTAATTGTCATTAACACATGTGAAAAGTGAATGCCAATAGTCCAAAATTCAAGATAAAAAAGAGGAAGAGATACGCCTCTTCTTCCTGAAGCAACAAGGAAAAGCTAGTACAGGCAGATTTGACTTTCATAAGTGCATCCAGCATAGTATTAATTTATACAGTGTGTGTCATACTGTTATGAGTTGCGTGGGAGAAGTAGGCCATAGAAAACAGGCAGATAAAAGAGCTTTGATGGTTAGACAACTCATATTTGCAGATTCTACTTTGACTTGCACGAATGGCAGAAGGTTGGAAGTACAGGTTGTATTTCAACGGTCCAACTGTTTATCCCCAGCATGACACAACAGTGAACCTTTTTTCGCTGCATGATTCCAGAATTGTGCCAGTCTCCCTGAAAATGCCGTAAGTAGCATATTGCTGCACAGGCGGTTTAAATGCTTTGACTTTAGCGTGACTGGCTGATATCAATACGTAGGTAAGAGTCTCAGATATTTTGCATGTCTTGATAGATAAACTAGTAGATAAACACCTGTGAGGAAGCCATTGCCCTTGTGGGAAGGTACAGGCACTAGATACAGCTGAGACTGAAATCACAGGCAATTTCAGGGCTCTGCCTTATTTGCATCTCTAAAGAGAATCAGTCCTTCCTATCAGTTGGAAGCTAGCACTACCAAATCTATCATTTCTTCTACACATGGTGTTATATGCTAGATTTGTGGGCTGTATTGTTTATGGAGTTCTCGTTTCTTATAAAGGAATTTTGAATAGTCCAGCATCTCGCACTCTGTTTTTTCACCTTGCTTGAAGGATCTGCATAACCACAAAGGACATCTGAGTCAAGAATTATCTTTGCCCAAGTTATGCAGCTAGAAGTGTTTGGGTTTTTTTAAATCCTGTAACATTTATATTCTTTTTACTATTATAAGGCTTTCTGATATCACCACTGATTAGTATCGGAATATCAAAAACATCAGAAAAATGTATTTGACTTACTAAAACAAGAGCTTTTCATTAGTACATATAAAGACATGTACAATAAATGTTTAAATTACATCAATACTATCCACTTAGAGGAAGTGCTATAAATATCACAAAACCTCAGAGGCTTGAAGCAGACTTGATGTATTTTTTTAATAGACTGAAAGGAAACTCAGCTGAGTTGCATGATACCATAGCTCTTTTTCTATGAGCAAGGAAACACTTGATAATAATCTAAAAATTATGAAAATAGGCTACTGCATGAGCCCAAAGTAATTTCTGACATAACTCCAGGGACTGTAGTGGAGTTGAGGATTTTTTTAAAGTTACAAGATCAAATCCAGTTCTGGTACACAGTTAAAAAATTGCCTGTGAAGTACATCCAGAAATTTTATGTCACCTGAAGGAGCAATCTTCACGACACACAGAGGAGGATATAATTAAAAAAAGGCAATGAATATTTAAAGCAGACAAAGTTCAGTGTTTTCCCTTGTTTTAGGGCAAAATGAATACTTGCTCCATTTTATAGATATAATTAGCTCAGTTTTAAGCTACTGTTACAAAACAATTCTTAAACACGAACTTATTTTGGAATGTTACTATCACACAATAACAACCTATGGTAAATTCAGATTCTTCTTGTTTCACATATTTTTTTCTTTACTGGTATTTGTATCTTCTAGCACACAGCATTTGACTGGTTTAGCATGAAAAAGGCATTATGTCTTAATTCAGAAAGACTGATGCTGCCATAGAGGTAAACATAGTTTACAAATTAAGAAATCATTATTTAATACTGCCAGTGGAGGTTAGTCTGGGTATGCTTTAGCTGTGCTCTGACTTTTCCTGTGCCACATCAGCATTTTGGATGGCACAGAACACCTCACAGGACTGGGGCTGTTACCTGAGTGTTATTTACGGCACAGATTTAAATAGCCGTGCCACACGAAGGCAGGAATCATTCAGAGAGACTGCTCTTGTGGGTTTGTGCTAGACACGTACAAGCATATTTGGAGGACTGAAACTTCACCACATATTTCTTAAAGCAGCACAAGAAGCATTATGATAGAGTTTACCTACCCACATTGCACATAGCTCCCACGGAGCTCACTTTTTAATTTAGTTTCCAACACCCAAATTCATTTCTTTCAGGACCAAGAGAGAGTGCTTACAATTGACTGCTGCTGGAATCACTGATCTGGGTGCAGGTTGTAGCCCAGACCTTATACGAGACCAAGAGCAGTGAGACATCTAAAGCCAAACATAGGAGATGTTTCAATGGTTTTGTGATGCTACCAGTCACAGGAAAAAGAGTGACAGGTCAGAAACACAAGTGCCCAGCAGAGAAATAATACTGCAGAAAACAAATAGGCTGAGTCGGGTGGATGAACTCTACTCACATCTCCAACAGTGATATATCCATGTTCTATATACTGGTGCTCTGGAGGATTTAAAAATCCCAGACACCCGGGCTCCTCCTCTTCACTGAGTCACCTGTCCATAATGAAGTTCCCTATTATATCCTTATTTATTCTTTGGGAGAACAAACAGCTTTTGAGTTATCTTTTATCCTGGTGTAACTGCTATTTTGAAAAACACTGATTTTTTTTGAACCTGTCAGTTTTCGTACCTGTTTGAGTTAACATCCAGCTTCTTTAAAGATTTATGAATTTCTCCTAAAATAAAACTCCAGTGCTTTAAACTTGCAGAAGCTTTACATCAAAGTCAACCCTGAATTGCTCTATTACCCACACTATTTATTCTTTCTTAAAAAAAAACACACCTAAACTCCTCTGCTATTTTTGAGAATCTTTCAGTTAAAGATTCTAAATGTGTTTAGAAATCTATACGTCTAACACTTCTGACTTTGACTCTTTCAAGATCAAGGAGATTATACTCAATTTAGATGACTTTTTCAAGTTAGTTTCCTAACATAAATATAACCCCTAATAGAGAGGAGCCTTTTTTTGGATAATGACTGCATTTGAATCAAACCTCCCTAAGTCACTGGGCAGCCACCACAGGGTGATGGCAGGGTACAGAGAGGACCAGCTCTCCCCTAAAAGCAGGGAGTTGAGTGCCAGAACACTGACAGCAGGGCAGGGGTCTCACTGCCCAGGGCCCATCCTACAGTACCTGAACAAGGAGAGCAGGCAGGGCAGCAGCGAGGCAGGTCTGAGGCTGTGCTGGAAAATGAAACTCATGGGGCAGTCCAGCAACAACTTTCAGGCTTATCTATAACAAAAACAAACAAACAAAAAAAAACCAAAAAAACAAGCCTAAGATCAAGCTAGGAAATCAGACTGTAGATCAGCATCTACAATAAGACACAATCAAGCCTACAGCATAGCACACAAAGCTATAACGTGGCTCAAATGGCAAGTGATAGCTCAGAGCTGAGCTTTTATGCAGGTCTCCTGGGCAGGGTGTGGCTGAAAAGCCAGGTGAGGCTGCTCAGGGTTGTTTCAACCTGTTGGTGCACTCAGCGTATAAACTCTTGTATCTTCCTCAGCAGTGTAGTTGTATGGGTGGTCTGTTTGGGTGGGTGGTTGCTTAAAGCATGTCTACTGATCTATAGGCTTTAATAATTAACAAAAAATGCTGATCTATTTCTCTGACTAAATGTAAATTAATTCAGGGCTTTTTTTTAAGGTCTTGTATAATAGCTAGACTACTTGTATTTCTTAGGCTTTTAACAGATAGTTTATCTAGTATGCAACTCCACTTTTCTTTCTGATCTTAATGCACAGGACCTTTCAGGTAAATGTGGTGGGCTATTCCATCAACCAGAAACATCTGTTTTTAACAAAACTCTGGAATGGGTTATTTAGCATTGAAAGAAAGGAGCATCTTGATATAACTTGATACAAGCTGAATACTACCCTCTTCCCTTTAGGTGCTGAGGACCTTTTACTTTCTATTCCTTCTAACAGAGAACTGATAAACATGGTACCCAAAGAATTGCCTTGTATGGTATATTGTAGGCTGTTGCATCCTCTTAAAGAGAGGAGGCTGAAGAAGTGTTCTCATGAGAGGAATTCCTCAGTCAAGGCGAAATGCCAGATCTCCTCTCAGACATCTCTTCATCTTCATTTTGCTCTAATTAAACAGCTTCTTTCAGAGCCAGGGATTACTTGACATTTGGGAGTTTTGGATGGAAGTTTTTGTTAGTGAACATGAAGCTGATAATGGAATCAAAACCTCCCTTGCAGTTCTTTTCACAGGAAAACTTTGTATATAAATGCTTTTTATGCCTTGGATGTTGTAGGATAGAACAAGCAAGAGCATTCTCTTCCAGGCACTCCATTTCTATGCTTTTTTTACTCTGTACTACTTTTTTTTTTCTTCCTTAGGTTCATGCTTAAAGACAGTTGTTGAGATTTTTGGTATACTTAGCCTCACACATAATTTGTGATGTCTGTATTCATCAGATATGTATTCCACGAAAAATGTATTTTTACATGTTTATCCTGGACGAGGGACAGCATTATCCTGGACTTCTACAAGCTGCAACAAGATTTCAGGGCCTCAGCATCACACTGGGTGCATAACCCTATAAATTCTTTTTTTTACGTGACTAAATGCTGGGTTGGGGGAAGACAGGCTATGCATTAACGTCGTCTTATGCAACACCCTGTGAGGAATAAACTGCTTTGCTCTCATGGAGGTCGCTCGGAGCTTGCTTTTTTTAATCTTCTGGAGTGAGAGTTTGAGACAGCTTTTTTCCCCGGAGAGCACATGCTGGTCTTCAACTATACACAAGTGCTGCTCGTGTGCTGCTGCGATCGTCTGTGCCGCAAGACTGTTCTTAAATGTAAACGCCGAGGTGTGTATTCCTCCTTCCCTGCAAGGCTACGGGCATCTGTCGGGCGTGCAAGCGGCGCCTGTTGTGAGTTACAGGCTGAGCTGCCGCGAAAGAGCCTGATGAATCAACAGTAGAAAGAGCCTAATTCCGGAGTTGCAATTTCGAGGTCCAAACGACCGTTTCGTTAATGTTCTTTAAAACAATGCGCTAACAGATGCGGTGTCAGCAACACGGGCAGGCTCTCCGGGAGGCGGGAG
>NW_009697228.1:0-342 GCF_000703405.1 Apaloderma vittatum
CCGCCGCCGCCTCGGGGCTGAGGGAACCCGAGGCCTGATGAGGAGGGAGAGAGGGAAGACGAGAGAGGGCCCCGGTGTCCGAGGAGGCCTCGGGCCTTCCCCTATTGTGGGAAGGGGGAGGCCCTCGCGCTGCCGGTGCGTTGAGAGGAGGCGAGGAGAGCCCGGGGCCGCCTTCGCCTTGGCGCTGGAGCGAGGATCAGGGCCGGGGATGGGGCATTAATTGCTAAATCCTCAGCTTTTGTCGCTACTTAAGGAAAGTCTTTCTCGCTCTCTAGGTTTCCAGGAGAGCTGCACTGCTGGTGCACGGCGTTTGAGGCGGGGGGGGAAGGGGGGGCTGGGTTT
>NW_009697228.1:373-3917 GCF_000703405.1 Apaloderma vittatum
CGTTCATGATAAAATGCTGTCGTGGATTCCTGCTCCTAGTGCCATGGCAGGGGACCCTGCCTGCTGATACTGGAGAGGACGTTGCTTGGCCGAATAACATACGTGCCGAGTCACTAAATACATTGAATAATCGAATGTATTTCTTATTGAAACTACTTAATGGTTTTTCATGTTTGTTTCCAAGCCCTTGTGCTGGTGCTGAATAAAGCCATCACTGAGCCTTGAATGTATATGCTGAGTACTTAATATTTTTATTAATACTGTGTAGTATTGCTATGGCTTTGCATGAGTTGAGTTGTATTAATCAGCATATTAATAGGGTATAATTTGTGGGGTTTCCCTATTCGCAGGAAAATAAAATTTGGACAGAGTGAGTTTGGGCCTGCTATCACTGACATGTTGCCAACGTACCAGAAAGTCGTGGATTGGTTTCTGCTACTCTATCATCGTTTAAATGTTCCTAGTACTTTAAAAATTGGGCCTAGTTATTGTGCGACATCCAATATTTATGTTAGCAATGAAGGAACAGGTAGAATTTCACGCTGATGTTAGTGTAGTGGGGCAGGTTGATATCCAAATGATACAGTTCCAACAGCTCTGGCTGAGTGTTTCTAAGACAAAAAGACTTCTTAGAAGTTTATTTTTAAAATTAATATGATAATATCTAATTCTGAAATTTTAATTTTTTTTAGTGTGTATGAAACAAACCTGTAGATAAGGTAAATAAGCACCCTGTAGATTTGCATTCAGAGTCCTAGACCTGTATGTTGGTTCCTGGATTTGTAGTCAGAGTCCTAGGCCTGTATAGTGATTCCTGGAGTTAAATTATTTAACGCTTCCAAAGATCAGTTTTACATTTTTAAAGATACAGGATTTCCTCAGAAAGAAACAGAAGTCATAAATATGCTGCAAAAGAGAATTTTCAGTTAGGCTTTTATCAAATTATGTGAGAGTATTTACACAATCATATGAAATTGGTGATCATAAAAATTACATTGTGCGTTCTTTAGTGACAAATATTATCAAAGAATACAGGAAGAATTGAAAGCATCTGTAACTTTTTTTTGTTACATTCAATTTTGACCTAATGGAGTCTTGTATCCCTTTTGTTCTTAACATACTGATGTTTCTGATTGTAGTTGTAGTGGAAGTTTCATTTGAACATACGTTCATGGGAGCTTATTCATTAATCATGATTTAGTGTATCCAAGTTATAACACAGACATTGCCTCCAAGCTGCATGTTATGTTTGCCTTTTACCTTTTAGAAATTTAAATATAGAAAATTTTCTTAATCCCTAGCCAAGAGGGCTTGCTTAAATTGTTGAAGGGAACAAATGGGGCACCCAGATTTATTGGTCTTCATCTGTATTACTGGTCTAGATGGAGCATCACACTTAAGATAAATGCAACAACTTTTTTTTTCAGACTAAAAAAAGTTGTGGATTTTGTTGGTTTTCTTTTTGGAAAAAAAAAGCCTCATGCATTAATGTTCAATGTAAATCAGCATTTTCCTGTAGACTGAATTACTTGGATTTTAGGTACATTTTTTCCTTTCATCATAATGTCCGAGTATCACTTTGTTATTAAGTAATTTCTCTAAATATTTTCTTGTGAGTTTTATGCCCATCTTGCACATGGGCAATTTGATTATGAAATGAATTGGTTGTCTCAGGGTAACAACAAATGTGTGATGATGTCAAATGTGGGTTTAATTGCCAGGTGATAATATTTTTTTCATTTTAGGAGTTTATTTAAGCAGCCTTCTTAAAATGTTTTACAACACTTAACACTGCAAACAAATCAAAAGCAAAGCGCTTGTTCAAATCAGTCTCATGGTTTACTAATAACTTGTGATAATTTCTTTGTCTTTGAAATGTTCCTAAAGATCTGTTTTGGAAAAATATACCTCTGTCTTGATATTGAGACGTGGAGGGGAGGAATACAAGGCCATTGGAGTAGTGAAGGAGCCAAGTGGCACAAGCAGGCACCTAATTGCCTCTTTAGGTTTTTATATCCTCCTTGGAGCTCTCTTTGAAGACCTGGTAGATTCAAGTCCCTGAGCACTTAGTTCATTTTTGCGTGTGCACAGCAGCACCTTGATCTTGATAGTATAAAACTGGTGCCTAATTGTCACCTAAGCCCTGCTGAGAGTAGTAAAACCAGGCTTTTCTCTGCTTGTATTACCTGTAGCACTCAATCCAGAACACATTCTGAGATAAATCTAGTGGGATTGCATTCCACACAAAACATCGTAGATGGTTTGAGGATGTATTCATACTCAGCTGGAAGATTTGAATTAAAATTTCATACTGGTCAGGTGCTCTACGTTTCATAGAGTTCTGAAGTATGTTGGTGTGATTGCTGTAGTGGAGACTAGTTCTTTATGAATGGAATTAAAATACTGCTTGGTGGTGAATGCTTTATACTTTCTTTTTTTTTTTTCTCCTTGACTAAGATGAATTATTCCATGGAAAATGCAGTAAAATCGATGAGCATGATTCAGGGATAATTGACAATCTAGTACCTAGAGATGCTTAGTCATGACTTGGTCTATTGCTGGGCCCAGAATCCTTGGAAAGAAAATATAAGATTTCTGGATTTGTTTAAAGATGATTGGTCCAACAAACCACCAGGACTGTGAATGCTAAGGGGAGGGAACTACTTTTTTGTAGCTTACAACCAAGTAACTAAATTCTGAAGATGTTTGCTGTTAGGGCATATCTTTTTTTGTATAGGTGTACTAATTTTGGGTAGAGAAGTTCTGATCCCGTTGTCAGAGGACTCATAGACAGTCCTTTGTCTAGCCTTTCAGGGACTAGCTTTAGATATTATTTTGCTCTAAAAGGGGACATGCTGGATGCCTTTCCAGCACGGGACTGATTTTTCTTTTCCAGTTTGCAGTTCTCTTGTATCCTCTGCTAAAGGTGGAAAGTATCCTGCTTGAGGCAGATAGTTTTGGAACGATGGTTGCTGTTAACATCTGTATGTTGTCTGTAACCAATTTTTGTTACTGGCTCTACAACCTTGTCAAAAATCTTCCTCTTTTTATCACAGTAGCTTCAGCACTTTGCCATTGTTTCTTTGGTTTTATAGATACTTCACATTTTTTCCGTTGAAGCTAAAATTGACAAAATCATTCATCTTTCTTAGTTCTTTATTGCTTCAGGTCTTGCTATTAACAACTGTTCCTTTGGCCTCCTGTTGCATTCAGTATCAATTTTTCTTTTTCATTCCCTGTTCCATACAGACATACCCTCAGCAAATATCTCCAGTCTCCATACATTCACAAGCCTGTGAACTCAGCCCTTCTGAAAATGATAGCCTATACCCTTTTTCCTCTCTCGGTTTCCATTTCTGTGACTGCTTTTTCTCTGTTCTGTTTCTTCATGTGCCCTGTCTTTCTCAGATTTAATTACCCATCTAAGTTGCCTTCTGACTTTCTCCTTTCAACAGGTATGAAATGTTACAGAGATGTATTTCGAACAGTAGGTGCACATTTATGTCAACGTAACATTTTTTTATCTTAAAAAGCTTACTTTCCC
>NW_009697228.1:3948-14709 GCF_000703405.1 Apaloderma vittatum
TTTTGCTCCTTACAGTTAATTATCCCCCTTTATTAAAATGGTTGACAATGCTCATATCTGATGATGTGAGCAGACTTTAAAAAAAGCAACAAAATTTCATGGCAGCTGGAGCCTTTATTTGTTCCTTTGAACTGTCTGTCATTCCATTTAGCACAAAAATAACAACTATACTGCTATTTCCAATAATTCTTATTTTCTATCAAATAATTTGTAAAATTTACACCATATTTCCAGCATATGACCCTTCTTAGAATGTGAATGCTCATGTGTTTAGTGCCATGACATGTCAATGTTGAATTGTAAACCTTTTTTACTTAATTATGTCTGAAGCATGGAAAGAAACATTAGTAATTTATTTATTGGTGTAGAAAACTTAACACAATTCATTATTTTTTTTCCGCATTAGAGAAGAAAAATTAACCTAGCCATTGTAAAATGTGACTCTGTTCACAGAAGTGTGAACAGACCTTTTCCCCTGATTCTGATTTCTTTCTGTGTAGTCTTATTTGGTATCTCTAGCTGGTGATGCTATCCCAGTTGCTGTAGACTTTCACTGCCCCATTCCCTCCTTTTACTTCCATTTAGTTTTGCGGTGTTTTTAACACTTTTGATCTGTATGTTCACGTTGATCGTAGCTTATGTTGTGTCCCTTCTTGGATGTGCATTTCAAACTCACATATATGCACCTTTATGTTTGAACTTACGTGCCCAACTTATGATCTTTATTTCAGAGAAGGATGATGAATGTTTATTGTACTTTTTTTAATACTTTGTGTGAAATCAATAGCTCTTTTCTGCCCTTACTGACATCTGGGGCTGGCTTGTCTTGTGTCTGTGAATGTGGCTTATGATGTTAAAGGTCTAATTTCTTTTTAACATTGTGTATAATTTTACACATAATACAGAATAAAGAAAACAAAACTGTTCTAATAAGCTTTAAATTTGGTTTTGCAAAGGCATTAATGGTTAAATATTGGGGAGGTTTTTTATGAAAGCTTAGAAATTCAAAATGTTTCCATTTGTACTTCAGAGTGTACAAATAATGCAGTGCTGTGGAGTCCAAATACATTTTAGGCACTACAGATCTGTTTAACTGGAGGAAAATTGACATAATGCTGTGATACATACTATGAAAAACTGATAAGTATCTCTGACATGTTTCTGTTCAAAAGAAACTGAAGAACAAGGAAAATCACTTTTCTATGGGTAGATGGGATTAGATAACCAAATATTTAGGCTATCTCTAATTTTTGCCTGGTTAATTGCTTTTTAAGCATAAATCTCACATAGCGGTAGAGAGAAGTGTGGTACATAGTGAGTATTTGAAATTAGGTATTTGGCAAGGCATTACACACTTTGTAATTAATTAAAAATTCACTACAATGGATTTATGTAATTTTGCAAGGCTGGAAGTTAGAGGCAGACAACAGTGTTATGACGTGAACTTTTTGGCCAGACAGGAGTAAAAACCAGGTACTCCATCTCTTTCTGTGGTTGAGTCTTCTGAACTTGGTGTAAACTAAAGAAATTAATGTTAGTTTCATAACTTTCTCAAGTAATGTCTATACTGATGCTACCTGTGTATAAGGTCAGCAGGTACCCTTAACGTTTCTGGGCTGTGACCAAAGCAATGTGGAAGACTTGTTTAAGGAGGGCTCAAACAGAAGAGCAGAGTTCAATTCTTTTTTTAGCGATCTCTGTGTCCCAAGTTTTACTTTTTTTCAGGTAACATAAGTACTAGACTATTCAAAGCTCTTAGACTAGTCTTCAGCTTAGATTTATTCACGTCACCATCTGGTTTGCTAGTTAATGGCAGGTTTTAGCATTATTACCACTAGTTATGGATATTGCAGTAGTCACTAGGATTCTACTTGAGATGGCTTGGACTTTATGAGCTATCAAATCTGAATATAAGATGTAGTCTTGCTCTTTGTTGCTGTGCTTGTGTATTTTTCTGTCATTTCCTGTACTTTTTACAGAGTGCTATTTAGAGCATCTCCTGGTGTTTTCACTGCCATATAGAGGATGACTTCTTCTCTAAAAGTGTCTATCATAATAGAAGTGATTTTTTGCTCTCTTTTGAATATAAGAACAGTAAATATCAACAAATTTTTGCTCAGTGCATTGTTTTGTGTCACTCTTGTTTTTCTCAAGGATAAGAAGTATGCTTGGTCTCATTTCAGTTAGATTTGCTTTATAAAATAATCTCTGCTTTTGCATTCTCGAGTGTTACTAGTAATACTAAGTCCAATCTTTTTGCAGTCTGTGGTGTGAAGGAGTCATAACAAATACTTCATAGTGATTACAGTATTTTTCAGGTATTAAAGGCATCAATTTCTGCTGCATCTATAAGAATAGGTGCTTCAGAGCTGCGGATGACAAAGTAATGTGGGTGGAGCCTTTGAAGGTGATGTGTGTAGTGTTGCAAAATGAGTCAGGATTACCATAGGTTTGTCAAGTGCATATCCAGTCCTGTAGTTTTCTTACAGAAGACACAATATGAAACATTAGATAAATGTGCAGTATTTGTAATTATCAACTGGGAGTTGTGTTGGATCTTTATGTAAATAGCATTTCTGCACTAGTATCAACATGATCTTTGGTTGTAGTCTTAAAACAGTTTGTATCATGTCCTTAAAAAATATCAGCTATGCTTGTAATCCCCTTGGAAGGAATATCTTGGAATTTTGAAATGCATAATTATGTAAATACTGTTTTAAATCCTTTGGATGCTAGCTATGATAAACATTCCAGTAACCTTATTTTTATAATATTGAGAGATGAGCAAGGTATAAAAATTTTTTGCTATTGTCATTGTCGCCTTGCTTTAATTTCTATTCATGGTGTCAGTAGTTACTTTCAGATTATTAACTAGCATTGCACTTTGTTCTTGTACTGAATGTCTGAGTAATGACGCTTGTGCGCATGTATTGCTTAATTTTAGTATAACCAGTTCTTGGAGCTCTGTACCAATCATCAGATACTGCTCTTCTTTGATACTGAGATACTGCTGCAACTTAGGAAATACTTTGGAATACTTTATAAAGCAAAAATATCAAAATAGGGTTTTTAAACCATCTCAATTCCATGTGAGAAGAAAAAGCTCTTGCCTTCTTGCAAGAGGTAAGAGCTATTCTTGTCTTGAAAACTTGAAATATGAGGAGAATAAAATATTTTACAGCTCACTAACTAATTTTTCTTCATAAGTAGTTACTGCTAAATTATTTTCAATTTATTGAGAAGTTTTTGATCTAAGATGGGTCTTCGTTGATGGAACAAGCTTATACTCAAGTCTTGCTCATGGGCTTTTATCCACCTGCCTTGCAAGGATATATTATATATGGACAAATAAAAGTAGATACTCTGCACTTCATCAATGCTTATCTGTTTCAGGATTTCACAGAGATGTTTTTAATAAGAAACAGGAAACAAAAAAAGAATTCTTCATCTCTGGTTGCCTGGTGACCTCCATCATTTGAGGCTATGAAAATATTTTCTCAAAGTTCTTTGAGTATTGATCTTGCTGTTCTGTAGATGGTGGGGACATTTGGGCTTAAAGCTGAAAATGATCAAACATCAGTCAATTGAGTTCATGAGGCAGGAAAAGCCCTCAGTGCTGAATCTTAATTCTGTACTCTGCTTTGTGGTTGCATTGGAGACTTAGCACAAGTGCTGTCCAGGCCCCAGAAGAAGAGCGAAGGAGGGCTGCAGGGCATTTATCTTAAGTTTGTGCACTACACAAGTTAAGGGTGATGGAGTAAATCAGGGGAAAACTGCTGAAATGGATGTAGATTGTTTTTGGTAGTGCAATGTTCAAACTTACCTTGAAGTAAGAGAGAGAATACTCAGGATTTTTGATTATTTTAAGGAGTGTTGATGTGGTTTAATTTTTGCACCTTTGAAAATACACAAAATGTTATTATAAAACCAAAAATTTTAAACATTTGTTATAAAACTGTCTAAAATGATTTTGTTGTTCGTTAGTAACCGCTCTCATTACTCGTCAAAGATGTATATATTTTATACATGCCTATTTAAAGGAAGAATGCACGTGTAGCTGAGGTGTTCTCTGTATCAGTACACAGGGAGGTTATCAGGTTTCAGTGTGTTTTGTGTAAGTCTTACACAATTAAGAAGGCTGACTTGAAAGCGTATTTCAATTTTAATATTCAGCAGTATCTGTGAAAGGAAGTAATTGCATGGGTTTAATTTTTTTACTTTTTTTAATATCTATAAGCATACCGTAATAATTTTATTTTTTTTATTACACAGGCATTTGTAAAGGATGTGCATGAAGATTCTATAACAGTTGCATTTGAAAACAAGTAAGTTTGTGACTGATGTTACACCTGTAAAGGATGTGGCATATCAATCTTGTGTTGTGATTAACCTAAATATAACTTAATAATGTAGAGTAGTGTCTTTTAGATAGTCTTAAGCTTTCTGCTAGCTTGTTTTACATTTGTGTTCTATTTACAAAGAAAATGCTTAGACCATTTGTTGTATTTTCATTTGTAGCTGGCAACCAGAGAGACAAATCCCATTCCATGATGTGAGGTTTCCACCACCTGCAGGCTATAATAAAGATATAAATGAAAGCGATGAAGTAGAGGTATGTGTGCTCCATTAACAACATGGATTTTGAGAAGTGAGAGAACTTGGAGTGAAAAATGTCAGCCAAGCCAGTGGAAAGTTTGCTTCCGTGTTAAATGCTGTCACCTTTTTTGGTTCCAAGTAGTACATAAAACACAATGTCAAGTACGTAATAAAAAAGAGATTTTGACAGTTGTAAACCGCATGGCTCTTTAGGAATTCCATGTACCGTGACCTACCTTTGGATTTACAAACATGGTCAATGTTTCTATGATTACAGATCAGTGCTTTATCAGAACCGAATTAATCTAGAAATAGGTGCTGGACTGTAAGTTCTTCAGCTGTCTATTTTACCAAAATTTCAAGCTGAAGGAGATAATCTGCATTATGTCTGTGTACAGAAAATATAATATATGTATATGTGTATGTAAATACTTATATATATATAGGGAGAGACTGACTCTATAGAACATGTTCCTAAAACTTCCTAATTTTACAAAATCATAAAAGTCAATTTTAAAAAAAAAATTAAAAAGAGACCTTTCAAGATTTACATTAAGCTTGCATGCTATTTAAATTTATTTTGATTTGAAAGATAAGAAAATGGCAAAGCTTCTTGGGTGTGGATGGGGCTGATGCGTATGTGCTAGAGTGCAGATACGAGTGCTCTCCCTTCCACCCACTGGTAGGACCTCGTCGGACCTACACAGAATTACAAATATCGTTGTTTATGTATTAGTGAATGTAAAAGACCGAATTATCTCTCTTCTGACTGTATGTGAGACTGAAGCAACTAAGGCCAGTAAACTGTGTACAATATTATTTCTTATATGCAATTAATCTCATATACTTAATTTTATCTCCTACCTCTATTTACAATAGACATTTTAGCTGTTACATGCTTGCTATACAGCGTTTAGATTAGAGACCTTCAATGTATTTAGCTGGATTTTGTTCCTGTACGGAGTTCCTGGTTGTGTTGGTGTCAGCTCTTGCAACATCATTTAAGAATGCTACAGATACGTAATGTATGTATTTTGTTTAGGTTTATTCCAGGGCAAATGAAAAAGAACCCTGCTGTTGGTGGTTGGCTAAAGTGAGAATGATAAAGGGTGAGGTAGGAATATGCATATATACATATATATATCTTTTTATATTTATTTAGAGTATTTTTTTCTTATGTTGTGGTTTTTTTATATTGATACGCACTGTTTTTAACTTGTCCCGCTTAGTTTTCAAAGAGTTTCTTGATTAATAGTGTTGCAATTACCATTAATCTGACTTGTGCAGTTAACAAAAATGCCTTTCACTTAATAGTGTAATGCTCACTCTTGTAATAAAATATGTGGCTTGGATGATTTTATTATTTTTATATCAGTTCTACGTAATAGAATATGCAGCCTGTGATGCTACATACAACGAAATTGTCACAATTGAGCGTTTGAGATCTGTGAACCCCAATAAACCCGCAACAAAAGATACTTTTCATAAAATCAAACTGGCAGTTCCAGAAGATTTAAGGCAAATGTAAGTACAAGCATTTCTTCATAACTTGTTTCAACATGTGGGTACCTTCTTCAGCCTGAGACAAGTTAACTTTTAAAATTCTCATGCAAGAGTGTAGAAAATATGAATGTGGATATGCTCATACTTCAGAAATAGAAAAGACAATTTTTGAAATGCAGCTTAGTCCTGGAGGAGTAGTACTTTGTACAAGGCTTTAAAGTCTGTGTGCAGTGTAGATAAGACTTTTATTCTTACAGCTGTTCAGTGATGTGTGTGGATTAATCTGAATCCGTTCTTTGTCAGTTTGGTTGATAATTTTCAAGCGGTCACTTTCATACATAGTCTTACAGTCTATGCCAGTTGGTATTTAATGACAAAAGAAAGTGCTGCCGTGTATCGTAGGACATAAGGTGTTTTCGTGATGGCTGTGGGAATAGTTGCAGAATAATCAAACCTCACTTGGTATGATACAGAAACAGATAGTCTCCTACAACACCGACATGTTGTTCTCTTGTAAATATAGCTTTAAAACTCAGAATAATACTGACTCCCCTTTTTAGCTTCAGATCATTTTCTGCTTTTTTGAGGTACATGTTAGTGCTTCACTGTGGAATAAACTATAAATTCAGTTTAAAATAAGAATTCCTGAAGTTAATGTTACAGTACACAATCTTACTAAGTAGTGAGTGGACAGAAGCCTGGAGAAGCAAAATATCGGGTGAGATGAGAATAAGTCGTTAGAATGCTGCGATGATTACAGTGAAGTCGCACATCACACTGGTTCATGGCACGTGTGAAATTTTGGACTTGCTGATTGTAACAATTATATTTTTAAATTTAGTTCTGCTTAACTGGTTTGTTATTTCATATATATACATACAGAAAATTTCTGAAATTTTTCTAATTCTCTTCATGTGAAAACGAGAAAAATGAGTAAAAGAAACTGCATTAAAAGAGAGAACTTGGATGTATTTATTTAGATTCTTTTTATTAAGAAATTAATCATTTTAGCTCTGAGCCATAAATGCAGCAGTTATTATTTTTAACTTCGTAGCATTTTTATTCCTAGGTGTGCCAAAGAATCTGCACATAAGGACTTCAAAAAGGCGGTTGGAGCTTTTTCTGTAACGTATGATTCTGAAAACCACCAGCTTATTATTTTGGTAGGTACAAGTGTCTCACCATACCATGGGCGACAGTTGGTTTCAATAGTTCATGTGTAAACCACTGTGTTTTCTTTATTAATGATTTAGTCAATCAATGACGTAACAACAAAGCGGGCGAATATGCTGATTGATATGCACTTCCGCAGTCTTCGTACCAAGTTATCCCTGATACTGAGAAATGAAGAAGCTAGTAAACAGCTGGAGGTATGTTGTTTGTTTTCCCTGAAGAAATTTGAGTAAAGAATAAATAAAATAAAATACTAGTGCATTTCTTAGCTGGTAGGACTTGTATTGAACTGAAAATAAGTATTGTGCACCGATACTATTCTTGGTGTTAAAAAGAGGCAGATAGAGATGTAACCCAGCAGAGAAGTTCACAGATAAAGGGCCTTTTCTTGCAAAGACTCATTTTTGTCCAATCTCATTTTATCCAGCATGATTTTGTGGGGGATTAAATACAAATATGTATATATATACACATACACATGTATATGTCTTTCATAGTTTGAGGCATAATTAGCTGTTGTTGCCTTAATAGTGCCACATATTCTATAGCTTTGAATTACTGCTTTTAAAAATAGATGGGAGTGAAGATGGCATGATGCTGACATATAGTAGAACTGGATCTTGCAAAACAACACAGTGAGAAAGAGGGATGGAAGGGTGAGACTGATGTTGGTAGGATGTATGAAGGGGATGAGTTTGTCTGTAGATAAAAAGTTAGGAAATCATCTTACAGCAGATACAGCTTCTGATATTCCTGTGACTGAAGAGTGGGTGTTGACTGGCAGAAACTTGAGTCATACTTGTCCATGGGAGAAAAAAAAAAAGAGAAAAACAGTAGGCTAGGAAATAAGGGGATCTTTATACAGGAGATTTAACATTTCTTCATGGTTTTTCTCCTATCTACAAACCGGAAAAAATAACATTTCTGAAAACTTTATAGATTCACCATCAAGAACTAGAAGTACCACTCCAACTACTGTAATTCAGTTTTACATAGGTGTGTACCAACTTTGGTACTTATGACCCAGCCCTCTGCATCAAGAGTTACATATTATTTGCTTTTTACTGGAAGTGGGATGCAGTATAGTAGTACAGGCCTCTTGTATGCAGTAGCTGTACTCACTGTTACAAGAAGTTCTCTCTTCTGCTCTCTCTTTAGTTTTTTGATTTCTGTCTTTCAGAGCTGTAATCCAAGTTTGTTAGGGTCTTGATTTTTCTCAAGACCAAGAAAGGACCAGTGTCTTCTCATTGGTGTTCCTTCTTGAGCACCCCACTGCAGCTCTTCAGTAATCCATTCTTCTGTCTTCCTCCAGAACTGACAATTGTGTGGGCAGTTTACCTCTTGAAGTGCAAAGTATTATTTTGGAGGTGGGAAGAACAACAGCCTCTTTAGAGCTAATTCTTTTTACATGCCCCCACAAATGCATGCACCAACAGCTGTTGTCATTGATTCCTTTCCCAAACTAATCTCGGATTCTTGCTATCATTGCAAGGCTGAACCTTTTGGCTGCTGTGAAGGACTTGAGAACTTGCTTTCATTCTCACTAGAAAGCCATTATTGGACTTTATTTTCTACTTGAGCAGTACTTAAATGAATGTTGTGGCATAAATGTATACAGTTATAATTCGTGTGACAAAAGTTGGCTGATGTTTTTCATGTTGGCATTTGTATTTCTTGTACTTACAGTAAGTACAAAATCAGTTTCAACTAAACCTGAAAAGAAAAGCTTCAGATAGTAAAAATCATACTCATGATTTCTGTTGAGACCCTGAGATACAAACGGACTGCACACACCCATCTGCAGAATTATTTAGTGAACCTTTTGGGCTTTACTGCATTATTATTCATAGTTCATTGTGTCCATCAAATAAACTCTTTTCTGTGTCTTATACTATCTGAACTTAAATGTCTGCCATTTTTTTTTCTTCTAGCAATTTTACCTTTCTTGCTTTCTGAGCCATAATTGCTAGACCAGATGCTATCTCTTTTATGTTTTTCTGTTTACATTTGTTATATTTTGTACCTTCTTTCTTTTATGCATACTAGCTGCTTGACTTGCATGGCACAACCTCTCAAATGTAGCTTTTAGAGCATGCAGTAAAATAACTAGGTATTTTTTGTGTTCTTTGCCAGTAGGCGTGGCTTAGTTGTTAACTTTGACATACTAAGAAGCCTGAATTTACAAGTGTACTTCTGTGTTCTGCTTTGCATTTTAACCTATCTAAGTAGATATTGATGCATTATGTGCATAGCTGTTTCTTACTAATTTATTGGAGGGAAGTAGAATACAGAATTTTCTATGTTTAAGTAAAATATGTCTTGTAATACAGAATTTACAGAGGAGCTGATGACACTTTAGCACAAGCAGTACAACTGCAGATGGAATGGCAGAGCTGAGGTCCTCAGTGATGTAGCTTTGTCTTTTCTGCCTGTTGTAGATAGCTGGGGTAACACCTGATCGCTGATCATCCTGTTCTCTGCTCTCATGGGGCGGTCTACAACAGATGTCAACTAGTACATTGGCACGTGGCTTATATGTTAGAATGTAGATCTGTGAGCATCTAAAATACTTGCTTTCTGAGTTATCTGTAATCTAAAGTGCTTGATAGAGCTCTGAGTGTGTGAAGTATTGAATACTTACACCACTACCTACTCTAGCCAATTCTATGTGACAATGATTTAGCACAGGATATTTATCAACAATTTTAAGCAGCAGCAGGTCAGGTAACAGCAGTGGCGCAGAGCAGGGCTGACTGGGCACTTTCTTGATGTTTTCTCAACCTCTGTGGGATCTCATGTTGCTAAAGTTAAACTGCTAATTTCAAGTGTGCATGTATATGTCTTCACACTAGTTACAGCTTTAGCTCTGGAAGGATAATATACAGCTTGATCTTTTTTCTTTCTTGCAAAACGGTCTTTCCATTTTACTTAACAGATTATCACAGCTGGAAATTTTTTATCTTCCCTCAATGCATTAAAGTGTTGTTACTTTCCTGTGTTGTGTTATGCTCAGACAGTTGTGAATAGCATCCACATTTTCATTTAGAAATTTTACTCACCATGGTAAATAATGTCTTTTTACACATCTTACA
Organism: Apaloderma vittatum; assembly: GCF_000703405.1. Classification (NCBI taxonomy): domain Eukaryota; kingdom Metazoa; phylum Chordata; class Aves; order Trogoniformes; family Trogonidae; genus Apaloderma; species Apaloderma vittatum. The sequence goes on from NW_009697228.1 coordinate 14,313, forward strand.
TTTTCTTTGTGGATTTAAGCACCATGACTTCTTTAAATGTGTGACAACTTCATTATCATAATACATTTTTTTGTTCTGTATGTTTATATCTTACTGATTTCACTCTCTATGTTTCTTTTAGTTCTCAGGGTGACCAAACTTAGTGATCTTCCTACTTTGTATAGCATAAGCACCCCACAAAATAACTGTTTTTTGAAAGTATGAAGAGGCTGTGTAGGAGAAACTTACCAGTCATTGTTCTTCTCATTTAAAAAAAAAAAAACAAACTAACAAACAAAAAAACCCGTGGTTTTATTTTGGAAAAAAGTGTCCAGCTTTCTCCACTTGCTTAACAGGTGGTGGACTGCATGCAGTTGAGCATTTTCCAGGTGTTTTTTCCTTGCACTCAGGAGATCTG
>NW_009697228.1:14740-73143 GCF_000703405.1 Apaloderma vittatum
AACCTGAGCCACCTGGGATTGTCAGAGGCTGTTCATACCAATGCAGGAATCTGTGGGTACTGATGAAATCTAGGTTTCCTGCATGTCTGAGCGTTTTCAGCACCATCCAACTCCCCAGTGTGCTACAAAGCATTTTACAAAAGCTCCCCTCTGTTCCCAGCTCTCTTCAGCACGCTTACTGTGCGGTGGATGCTTCACAATAAAGAAAATACGGAAACTGTATTTTATGTATGGGCATGTATATGCGTTCATGTGCATCAGGTCACAGCTCACGTAGCTCTCTTGGAAGCTCAGGACTGCTTCAGGATATTATTTACTTTGGTCACTGGAATTATAGTTTGGGTTTTTTCCCTGTTTCATATATTTTTGGAAGATTTATACAGGTTTCTAGTGATAGTTTTTCAGTTACTTTGACAATCTTCTTCCAGATCCAAAAGGTGGTTAGTTTTTCTGTTAGATTTTTTTTTTTCTTTCTTGGAATCTTGTTTCATATAGGAGATCCCCATTAAGATTCTGTAAGCCATTTCGTACTCTTTGATTACACCATAGCAGTTGCATTCAGAGGGGATGAGAAATGCAGAACGGTAACCAGGTGTTTAATTCAAGAGTAACTGAGCCTCTAATATCTAAGCTCAGATGATGAATCACAGAATATTAGGAGTTGGAAGGGAACTCAGATCTAATTGGAAGTCATGTTAATAGTATAGTACTACTGCCTAGCTTAAGCAAGGAATTTTTTCTTGGTAGCATGCGACAATTTCAAATTCTGTGGTTGCCTCTTCTGTCTTGATAGAAATATGATTCCTGAATCAAATTCTTAACATACTTGTTGTCTGAATTCAAGCAATGTGTTGCGGTCATACCTTGATATTGTGTTGTCTTGCATAGGCATGGATTCTTTGTTTTATGTTTAAGTGCAGTGAATAGCCATAGTTCCTCTGTTTTCTGTATAATTTTTATGTCTGATTATTGAGCTATTGCTGTTTCACCCTACATGTTGAAGTGGGTGCAGTTTTCTTCTCAGAGATCATGGGTTTTGCTTTAATAATCAACACAGCACCTATTTTACTAACTTACACAAATGCTCTCTTACCTAGTAACACTTGATAGCCATAGATAGTCTGTAGTAACTCAAAATATAGAGCTAGAGGCTAGCCTTGTAAGGTGGTATGAGGACTTCTGAAGAAGGCTTTTGAGTGTTTTTGAAGTGAAAATAAGTGCATTAAAATAGTCTATGTACCTGGTTAAAGAATCAGCTCTAAATTTATGTTGATTTCTCTTTCCAGTGTACTAAAAATTAAAATAAGCTAACACTGTATTTTTCTTCAGAGTTCTAGACAACTTGCATCACGATTTCATGAACAGTTTGTTGTACGTGAAGACCTAATGGGTTTGGCCATTGGCACTCATGGTGCTAATATTCAGCAAGCCAGAAAAGTCCCTGGAGTGACTGCTATTGATCTTGATGAAGATACTTGCACATTCCATATTTATGGCGAGGTAAGTTCCTTTGTTTAGTGTTAACAAAAAAAAAAAAGCAAACAAAACAAACCACCACTGGAAAAACAAACCCAACAAACAGTTTCTGGGAAAATGCATCTCATTTCTCTCGTCCTTATGTCTATTCAGGATCAAGATGCAGTGAAAAAGGCAAGAAGTTACCTTGAATTCGCTGAAGATGTCATACAAGTTCCAAGAAATTTAGTAGGTATGTCAGCTCTGGAGGCTGTGTGATAGTGAGGAAAAATGCCTTCTGAGAACTGTTTTCTACCTTCTGAAGGGTGGCAGGGTAAAATTTCAAGAAGCTCACTTCATACTGCCTAGAATCCTTTTGACAAAGTTTTGAAGTTTCAGGCTTTACTGTTTGTTTCCCAGCTCCACACAGAATTTTTGCAGACACATTTACGTTCAGTACCTTGTAAGAAATTACCCTCTGGCTTGCATTCCAGGGATATTTTAAACTAGAAGCAATATACTGATGTTTAAGTACGAAGTAGAAATGCTTCTGGATTGAGCCAAAGAGTTAAATGACTTCCTTGAAGTATGGCCACAGATCATCAGCTGTACAAGAGTTGAATCTGCAATCTCCTATTTTCCTAGTATATTTTGAATAATTTCTTTGACTTGTATTTGTCTTCTTTCCCTGTCCATTTACATGTGAAATACAGTTTGTTTAGAAGCAGCACCATGAGATGAACTGACTGCCTAGTGAAAGCACGCAGCGATCAAGAAAATACCTGACGGACAATCTAATAGATTCCCATTATCAAACACCCTAAAAAAAGTCTCAACAATGTATGGAGCTCTTGGGCATTTTTTTTTGTTTTTTATAAAAGAACAGGGAAAATAATGCTCTACAGTGTAACACACCTCTAAAAGCGAGTACTTTTTAGTAGGTTGTCACACAGTGTATGAAAGCCGTTGTTGAAGCAGCGTGAAATTCTGCAGTGGGACAAATACTTACAAATGTGGCACCTCAGCTCTGGGGTTGGTTTGAAAACAGTAGTTTTTCCTTCTTCACTCCCTCCTGGTTCTACTGGTGATAAGTAAAACTTACAGGCTGCCATCATTAGTTTGACTTGAGACTTCAGTTTCTTTGTTTCTGTTGTCAACTTTGCAGTTATTTCTGGTTTGGCAGTTTTTCATTTCTACTCTGCTTTTTGGCCTGGATTCTTTAGAATAGAAAATTGACTGAACCATATGTTACATCCAAAATAAGTTACATTTTATAACTTACTTTTTAAAATTTCTAGTACTTTTCCAGAAAAATAAATTTGCTTTTAAAAGGCAGAAGGCTTTTTTCCATTTACTACATTATTGGTATGCTGATTTATTATTTTTTTATCTAAAGGAAATGCAAACATCTGGCTTTCTCTCCTTAATTATCCTTTAAGCAAATCTAAACAAAACAAAATCCCACCCAAGATGCTGCTTTTTATTAAGTCTATACGAAAATTTAGAACCTGAAACACAAGTTAAAAATACGTGCGTACAGTCCTTAATTTTTAAAGATTTTCATATGTTACTGAGTTCTAAAATCAAATATTTAAAAGGATGTATTTCTTTCATTAGAACAGCCAATGTAAGGTGAATTTGGTAGGTTGTTTTTGGGGAGGCGATTGTTTGTTTGCTTTATATGTTTTTTTTAAATCACTGCCAAGCTGCTGTTAGGTTTGCCAGTGATGTGTAATGGAATAAAGTACTTGGAGAAGGCTTTTGACTCTGAGAGCAGCCTTTGTCATCAAGGAGGCATCTACTGGCCATCTTTTGTTTTCTACAGATACATAGGATTTAAAAATTCATGGTAGAAAAATTGAAATATAAAAATTTACTTAGCTTTGAACAATAGAAGCAATGTTCCATGGGATTAAAAGTGGGTTTTAATTTGCTCTTTATGGATTAATTGTATCAGCAAAACAATAGCTGTCAAAAACAGTATTTTTTGTAACCTTTGTTTCAGTGACGTGCCTGTGAAAAAGATTTATGTTGCAAGTTTTCCAGCGGTTTTGTTAAAAAAGAAATACCTTCATTTCTGTTACATTCAGAAAACATCTTTTACATCCCTCTTTTAAGCTTTTCTTTGATGCTGTGATGGAAGCATATGGCCTTTCCTCATTACCTCCGAAGCACCTCATTTTTCCTCTCCCTTTTCAGACAGCAAGTTATTCTGCAGAGGTTGGAGAGAATGAAGTTTTCATTTACATTGTCTCAAATTAGAATGCCAGATTCCTAAGACAAATGTATGTGTTACTGGCACTGGAGTATAATTTATTTCCATTTCTGTCATTTGACTTTTCAATGAATTATAAACTATTTTCATATATCTCTAGAAAAGCTCAGTTTTAGAGGAGAAAAAAAATTACATCTGACTCAATCACTATCTTCAGTTGTATCAGAAAACTTCATCAGCTAAAATTTTTGTGAACAAATTGAGTTGCTTTGTTGTCTACCCAAAAGGTAGTTACAGCAAACGTTAGCGTGTTGTGAAGCAGTTTGGGGGTTTGATCCTTTTAAAATGCATCCAGCAATGTTTATTTACAAATAACTGAAATTATTTTAAACTACCAAAGCAAAGTCAAATAAGATTGCAAGATTCTGAATATTCCCGTAATTGAGATGAGTGATTTCAGATAACTTTTTACAAAGGCAAAGCGTCCGGGACTTGAATTTCATTTGTTCTCTCATAGGAGCTTTGAAAAGGAAGGGAACTCTACTCAGTAACAAACTTTTACAATAAAGTATCTCTCTGGCTATTTATGCTGCAGTGGTTGCTCTGCAACATTACAAAAGTGTGAACCTCCCAAGCTTAAACATTGTAATTCCTGGCTCATTAACTAAATCTTTGTTGTGCACTTTTAAGTACTTTTTGACAAGTTCTTACGCTGATACTAAGTAATCTTGTTTTACTTTGAGTATAGCAATACTTTCGAATTTGGGGGAAAAGCCTAAAGGTGAAATGATTCTGTATGTTCTTTCTGTAGGAAAAGTAATAGGAAAAAATGGAAAGCTGATTCAGGAGATAGTGGACAAATCTGGTGTTGTAAGAGTGAGAATTGAGGCTGAAAATGATAAAAATATTCCACAAGAAGAGGTATGTTTTCAGTTACTGTGATTTCTCTGTGTGGTAATTGGTGATTCTATTGTACTTGGTGTTAAATTCTTCCTTGTATCTTCATAGCAGCAAGATAAAGTTTTGATTGATGTGTGTTTTTTTTGATGGAATCTATATGTCCCTATTAATTAAGGGGCATTTTTGTGTCAAGTTTGCTTATCTCTGTTTGAAAAATTTTTTGTGACATTTTCTGGTGATGCACCTTCTTAGAGATTTGATCTTATTCCTGTTAGAGACACTCTCTTTGCCTGTAGTTGCTAAGCTGTAAATCAGTAGATGTGAAAGAAACTTACCACTTTCATTCATTACTTTGTTCTGAGTTTGATTTCTTAGGGTTTTACCTGGTTTAACTTTTTATTAGGGATTTCATATATTGCAATGAAAAGCATGTGTTTTTTGCATAAACCTCTTTTAAAAAAATTAAAAACTTACGTGAAATCACAATAGAGCCTGTAAGTTGTAACTTAAAAAAAGAAAACAAACGCGAACAATGTGAAACTCCAGGCTTGCACAGGAAGGCTGTCAACCTTGTAAAGGGCCTTGATGAAGTCTTGGAACTTTGTAATTTGAGGTGCTTTTATGTGGGCCTGTGGTGAGGGGAAAGGCTGCAGGTTTGCAAGGAAAGCTTCAAGCATGAAGCTTTTTCCATCTCAGTGCAGAAAAGATTCCCTGCAGTTTCAAATGTGAAACGTGCTTAAAGAAAACGGAGCTGTCTTTAGTTCACCTGGGAATCTAAATATGTAGCAGGTAAGGAACCTTGGCTACACTGAATAAAGATAGGAAATATATTTCTGTAAGCCTTATGTTCTTGCTTGAGTTATTTCATCTTTTGTATTATCACTCTAAAACTATTACTGAAAACCCACAATCCAGTTTAAATCGTTCCATAAATGACGGCCAGGCAATTAAATAAGGTTCGAGGGGTTTATGACATTACTAGTTTTTACATTTATCTGAAAAATAATCAATGTTTAGATTTAAAGGATTCACTGCAATGTCACATTTCATTTCTAATGATAAATGCTTGCAGCATAAAATTCTTGAAGTAGCTTAATAAGCAAGAGGGTGCCACTGTTGCTGCAGGCTAAATCTTCCAACGTTTTTAATGTGTAAGCCTACAGAGTAATAAAGGGTAAAAGAGCAAGTAGATACGGCTGCAATTAGTATGTCAAGTTTTCTTTTCTTCTTCTGGCTTGAAAAAGCTTATTTGTTGATGTACTCCCATCCAAAATGCGGCTTTTAAAGATTAACTTGAAAGCTTTTTTTTTTTTTTTACCTGCCAAGCTCTGCATTTGTAATTCTCTGGTTTGCTTGTTAATGACATTGTTAACATGTGTTAGTTGTGTCATACCAGGAGCAACACAGAAATCTGAGATCAAATCTCAGCACATAAGAGTTAGTTCTTCTAAGTTTATTTGTATTTTGTATTTGAAATAAGTGTGTGTTGATCTTCCCATGTGTGAACTTGGATATTAAAGCCTTTTTGTAAAGAACAGTAGTTCAGTTTTGAGTTTCAATACAGCATTATGTTATTTTTCTTATGACTTGAGGTGCTACCAATACTGCCCATAAATTTCAGATGCAATTTCATAACTCTCATAATACTATAACAGGATCTTTAGATTTCTGATCTTTTTAAAATGAGATAGGAACTGGTTGTTATATTAGTATATATTATTTTTATCTCTAAATTTCTTATGCACATAAAGTCTGCTCAGTATTCACCACTGAAACGAAGTTGAAGATTAGTACTTTGAAGACAGAAATAAGATTCAGTAAATAAACACTTTGGTGGTTTTGCATGGCTGAAATTGCTTGACATTGTTACCAGCTCATATTCTTAACACTTGCAATTGCTGAACCTAGAATCCACTTCAAAAAGGGACATAACCTGTTTCCTTAAATGCTTTTTTAAGTCAGTTGTCTTGTGATCTGTTGATAGTCGATACTATGTGGTAGTTAATGCCAGTTTAGTAGAAATTTCATTGCTCTGTATCAGGTTGTATTAAATATTTATGAAACTTAAAATACCCCAGATAATAGAACATTTCAGTCAACAATGCCTGTGGCTAACGGATTTCTAATGCCTATGAAAGTTTTTACTGCAAATATGTAAAATGAAAAAAAAAAACAACAAAAACAAGCTATTCAAAGTAAAAGAACAAGCAAACAAAACCTGAATGAAAAAGCACAGACAAATTGCAGACTTGGGGAGAGGGGGGGAAGCAACACCATAAAACTCCTTTTGAAGTGCAGTCCTGTAAAGGGTATGTGTACAGCGAAAGTTAACGGTGTCTTTAGAGATCAGGATGTGACACCAACACAAAATTGACATGAATTCAGCAGGTGTAGCCATGCTCCAGGCCTGCCATGGTTTCAGAGTGTCTGAGGCTTTCAGGCTGGCTTCTGTACCCCATGGTAAGGCTCATACTGCCGTGGTGAGGCTGCAGCTGGCACAGGATTCAGGTAGTTTGAGGCTGGCTCCTTGGGTGTGCGTGGGCTGCAGTCACACCGCTGAAATGCTGCAGAGACCTGTGTCAGTGTCAGAGGTTTTCCTGTGGAAATTATACTCGTATCCACTAAACTTCAGTTGTTTTCAGCACTCAGGGGTGCCCTTTGGGCACCTAAGTTAGTATTTAGATATTTTATCTCCCATTGTCATAATTTCATGCATTAGAATTTCCAGCTTTACATTTTTCAGGTACTTGTTGAATCACTTTAAATGCCTGAAAGATAAAACAACTGTAAGTTGGCAGTCTTACCTGAAGTACTGACTCTATTTCTTGAATATTTTTTGTTTGCATTTTGTGAATTGAGAGATACTCAAGAAGGATCAAATTTTGTTTTGTGACACGATGTTAATTTGATTTACTTTTAAAAAACGATCACACTTTACTGGCGTGTAGCCTAAAAGAACCTGGTGTGAGAAAGTGGATGTGATCAGCAAAAACGGCATGGATTTTGAAGGGAGAAAGCCTGAAGTGTTTTGAATTGACTCTTGTTTTTGTTTTTTACTTTTTCAGAAAAATAAATTCACACAGTCTAAATTTTCTTATTAAAAAATCTCTGCATAAAGGAAATTACTCTGCATGATCTAGCCAACTCAGCATTTAAGACACAGCAGTGTCTCATTTCTTTAATTTATGCTTACCTATGTTTTACACATTGTTCTCAAGTTTTACAGTAATACGGTCGGTTCTCTTTTGTGTTTGATGCCTTGCCTAATCGATAACCTAATCACGGACTGCTGTTGCTGTGTTTTAGGGAATGGTACCATTTGTGTTTGTGGGAACCAAGGACAGCATCACTAATGCAACTGTGCTTCTCGATTATCATCTTAATTATTTAAAGGTAAGGAAAATAACGATACTTTACCACCGAAATTTTTCTATCAATACTTAAGATGGTAACAGTAAGTAAAATCTGTTTGAGCCCCAAAGGCTGTTGAAATATTGGCATTAGAACCAATTGTAAAAGCTGTGTTTTATTAATGAATCATTTATCTGAAAAGTGGGGTGAAAAACTGTTTTTTTTCAGAATGCAAAATACAAAGGAAGAAGAAAAAATAAAAAAATTTCTCAAAAAATGCCAACAGCTCTATATGCAAGGAGTAACTGGTCCCTCATGCAGCTGCAAAGCAAGCAGGGTACTGTGCGGAGGTCTTGTATACAGTGGGTGTTTTATTCTAAAACTCTAAACTACTTTTTCTCTAACTAATTGACATTTCATATGAGGATGTCTTGTAGGCATTTCAGCTTTATTTATTGTTTGCCTTTTGGCTCCGTAACTTCTCCAGTAGTCTACAGTGCTTGTTTTTTGTATAGGGAGAAAAAACTATTAAAATAAATATATTGTTACATCGCTTTGAAACCTCCAGACCATTCCTGATTTGGTGTATGTCCAGTCTGTGGAGTAGCTATCATTGAATCTTGTAGAGTGCTAGAATTTCTGTGCATAGCTCAAAGAAACTTCCTAGTACAGGTATCAGAGGAGTTAGAAGAAGGACTGACTTGTTCCCTTTCTTCCCTACTCCCTGCCTTTTAATTCTGATTATGGAGCACTTGGCTTTATCAGTGTTCTGGAGCAGAGATACAGCAGCCCTGCAGCTGTCACGCAGTAGAAGGACCATGTGAAAACTACTACCAAAAATCTATCTTTCATCAGAAGATTATTTCTGGGATAACTTTTTTGGCCACCTTAAAGGACCACTGATCTTTGGGTGGAAAGTGCTTAACAGCCCAGCATTTATTTTTTTTTTTTCTTTAGATTCTTCAAGTTCATTGTCAGTTAGGGTCACTTTCTCTTACTACTGCCTTCTGACCTTTGTCAACAGAAGGGCACATACAACATTGTTCTCAGTCTGTATAGCAACTAATGAATAGATTTCTTACCTTGGAGATTTGGATCTCAGCCTTCTCAACCTGTTTAACACACACACAAAAAATGTTAGTGTAGTGGCCGCTTGCCTTATGGTTCAATTTCAGAATAATGTCCTCAAGTTCACTGCCAAAAAGTGGAACTGACTTGTTCCTTTAAGATTTGGTGTGATTGTATGCCTCCAGGCCAAGTTTATTAAGGAAGCTTTTTGTAAAAGATAGATAATAGAGCATAAACATCAAATGTACTGTATGAGCTCCCAAGTTGTGAATTTCTCTATAAGAGAAGAAAGCAGACTTGTGGGAATGGCTGTTTTGCAGTGAAATTTCAGGATCCTGCAAAGAAGAAGAAAGACTAATACCAGGATCACAGCCCCAGACTGCAGAAGCGTGGGCTATAGCCACTTCAGGGATCTGCTTGGAAGAATTCCGTGGGATGCATTCCTGAAAGAAAAGCGGGTCCAGGAGAGATGGTTTATACTTAAAGAATGATCTTGTCCAAGCTCAAGAATAGTTTGTCTTGATATGCAGACAGTCACACAGAAGTAACAGGTGGCCTGCATGGATGAACAAGGAGCTTCTGGCAAAATACAGATAAAAATCAAGTATGCAAGGAGTGGAAGTAGGGGCATGTGATCCAGGAGGAATATACAGACACAATCTGAGTGTGCAGGGATGAGTTTTGAAAAGCCAAAGTCCATCTGGAGTGTAATAGGGCAAGGGATGTAAAGGGCAGCAAGAAAGGCTTCAAGAGGTATGTTGGCAGCAAAAGGAATGTTACACAAAGTCCAGACCTGCTGCTAAATGGAGTAGGGAACTTGGTCACAAAAGAAAAGGATGAGATACTGAATGTCATCTTCAGTTTGGTTTTGTTTATTGATCAGATTTATCCTAAGGAATGCCAGGCCCCTGAACTCCATGGAAGAGCCTAGGGCAATGAAGACTTACCCTTCCTAAAGGGAGATTGAGTTAGGGAACATCGAGGGGGTCAGCGGGACCTGATGGGATGCATCCCCGAGTGCTGAGGGATCTTGTCAAAGTACTAGCTGGACTAGGTGACTTCCAATGTCACATTGATACTTCTACAAGTAGTTTTCTCCCTTTTTTTTATTTTTTAAATAAGTGTTGCCACTTTTTGGTACTAGCTTGACAACATCTCAAACTGACAAAAGCACTCTGAATCTGTGTCACTGTAGATAGTTGTTCTTTGGTTTTATTTCTTTTAGTAGTTGTATGGTGTAATTATTCTGTGTGCTGGCTGTCTTTCTAGAGCTGAGTTACAGCACTTTGCTCTCTATGCTTTTATTCTTCCTCACTTTCCTGATAATACTTATAATAATTAAGTAGAATTTAACAGCAGTGGAACCTTTAGCCCTTTTTGATGAAACAATAATATTGCATCCTAATTAATAACTTTATGTGCAATGGTTTTTGTTGGAATCTAAAAGGTTATACAATTATCAGTGCTATAAATGGATGATATTATGCTGTTGTTCAAGAAGATAGGAAAGTTTAAACATTCTTTAAACAGAGAAATTAATTTCCTTAAGGATGAAGAACTCATGAATTCTATGCTCGAGTATAGTTAATTGTGTCTCCTGAAAAGAGTTGGTTTGAATGCTTTTTATTGATACATGTATTCTAAACAAACCTAAACTTCCTAGCTGTGCCACAGGGGTAATTATATAGGTGTCCTGGTTTGAGTTAAACAGAACCAATACTGTTCAGGATTTTACTTTTTTCTAAGTTATCCTTGACAGTTGGGAGTGGATTTGAATGTTTGAAAGGACTTTTTTGTAAAGGTATTATTTTCAAAGCTGAGTTACTATTTAAGTATTAAATAGATTATTAGTTGCAATACTTAAATGTTCTTTCTTTGAGAACTGCCTGTCCGTACATTCAGATGATGAAGTGGTTGTATATGACTTGCAATGCCCGTGTTTGTGTAGGAAGTGGACCAACTGCGTTTGGAAAGATTGCAAATCGATGAACAACTTCGACAAATTGGAGCTACTTCTAGGCCACCACCAAATCGTACGGATAAGGAGAAAGGGTACATGACTGATGATGGTCCAGGGCTTGGACGTGGTAGTCGACCTTACAGAAACAGAGGGCATAGCAGACGTGGTCCAGGCTATGCTTCAGGTAGGTAACTAGAACTACAATTAGTTTTAAGGGTGGCCTATTGGTCTTTTGATTCCTTGAAAAAGATTGACTGGACTTGGAAACAGAGCTTTTAAAACAGAAATTCAGTTACTGAGTATTAATATTTGAGGACTATATAGAACTCTATACTGTAGAGAATATCTAAAGTAAAATATAGTGCTTATATATACTTGAAACTTACTTTCATGCAGTTCCTGTCTCTTACAGTGTGCTTGTGTCTTCTACATTATGAACTTTTTGGGACAAGGATTATTGTTCTATCCACATTGTGCACAATTCTTAATAATAAAGCCTCAGCTTTTGGCTGAGCCTGTAAGAAGCTATCTTAATATAAGTGAAAACACTATGTAGCTTAATTTGCAGAGAAGCTATTTTCCTCATATTAAATTGAAATTCTGTGGTTTTACTACAAAAGTATGGTCAACGAAATACAGTGTTCCTCTTTAAAACTTTTGTGTAATTCATTAATGAATAGTTTTCAGGATTGTAGTTCTGGAGAGCAATCTATTACTTCATTATCCATAACACAGGTCATCTAGTGTTTGTCCTGACTGAAAGGTCCGTAGTGCATTTTTAGCTTACGTGCTGTAGAATACAAAATTAATGTTTTTCTGATAAAGCCCTTTTGCTATTTGTAGAAGATATGAGCTCATCTGGCCAATAACAGGGTTATAGGAGGAAAAAAATTGGGGAAAAGATCCAGCTTTTATCAGTGAAAGTGATCTTTTAACTGAACCAATTGTAATGGGCAGTTATTTTGGATTTGGTCAATTTCTAGCTTTCTGACTTTGCTCTCTGCTTTTGTAGGGTGTGTTACAGGTTGTTTCGTGATGGAATTCTTTTTCTTTTTGTAGGGGAGTTGCAGTGGTGAGAGACAACAGAACAATTTATATTCAGAACTCATTTTTTTAAATGTGAAAGAGTCTGCACTACTACATAGGTTTTACTACACTTATTACATTGGCACAGTAGAGTCAATAGTATATTGACAGTCTGATAACTCCAAGTGACTGTAAATGCGTGGCATACTTGTTTAACCTTAAACACACTTCTAGTTTTTCTGTTTGTCTTGACTTTTTGAAGTAGCAATGTATATGATACATGTTTCTGTAGTATGTATGTTAATAGAGCTTCGGAGTCAAAAAAAGATCCCAGAAATACTTATTAATGAAAAACCTTTTACATATATATCCTTTTCATTCTACTATAGTATTTTCATGCTAAGCTATACTGGCATATTTGGAAATATTTTTTTTTTTATCCTCTCAATAGGAACTAATTCTGAAGCATCAAATGCTTCTGAAACAGAATCAGATCACAGAGACGAGCTTAGCGATTGGTCAGCAGCCCCAGCAGAAGAGGAGCGAGACAACTACCTTCGTAGAGGAGATGGAAGAAGACGTGGAGGTGGTGCAAGAGGGCAAGGAGGGAGGGGTCGTGGAGGATTCAAAGGTAAATGTAGACTTAATTTTGAAGAAGAGGTTGGTGTTCAAATCCCTGAGCTTCTTGTTTTTCTTGTTAGCTTCTTGTTTTGTAATCTACTCCAGCCTCCTAGCCATCCTGGTGGCCCTCTCCTGAATTCTCTCCACTTTGTCAATCTTAATTTAAATCTTAACGTTTCAGATGTGTTGAATGTTGAGCAGAGGGGAATAAACCCTTCTTCTGACCTGCTGGCCTTACTCCTAGTGACACAGCCCATTACCCAGTCAGCTGTCATTGTTGCAAGAGCACATTCATGTCTTATTCAAGTTGTCCACCAGGACAATTCTTTTTGTGCGGAGCTGCTGCATTCACAGGCAGTCAGTCCACAGCATGTGTTGTTGCATGGGATGAACCGGTTAAACCTGTGGGATTTGGGATTCATCTTTAAAGCTCAGGAGTTTTCTATCAGACGTATCCTTCAGGTTGTTGAGGTTCTTGTGATTAGCAGCCCTGACCTCTGGTGTACCAAACCATTTCCCACAGTTTGGTATCATCTGCAGAGCTGCTGAGGAGACATTGCATCCCTGTGTCTCTTTACACATTACGTAAAGTCTCTTCCCTGTATAAATAAATTTGGATAGCATTATATTTGCCTTTCTAGTATGCATCTTAACTCAAGTTTATGGGCTGTGCCATCACATGTGGAGGTCAAGGAATCAAGCTGTAGTTTGCCAATGGTTATAGAAAAATCTTTTATCATCCGTCTTGCTCAGTATTGAAGCCTGGGCCGGTCACTAAACACTCCCCAGAACAGGAAGGGAAAGGAAGTAAGACAGAGACACTCATGGCTTGGAAAAGAAAATTAAAACAGCTTTAATAAGAAATGACAGTACTAATAAAGAAATAGTGAAATTTATACAAAAGTTATATCAAACACAGCTTTCCACTTCCCCCCTGATAGCAAGGCACTCATTAAACTGTCCATATTCCCATCTTCTTGTATTGGATTTTCATGCAACAGGATTAAGGTTGTAATTTGTGTTCAGTAGAAACAACTAGGCAAAAGTAAGATGGGAGAACGTCGTTAAATACAACTGTCTTATGATATGATATTTATTTAAATATTTTTGTCTACAGCTCTGCTTATTTCTTGAAATTTTTTTTCTAAATTAGATATTGCTTAAATTATCTTTTTTCAAAAAATCTTACTAATATAGAATCTAGAAAATTCATAAGCCGTTAGAAAAAATGTGAATATGTTAAATCTTACTGAAGTTGACTATACTTCTTTCCTATGGTTAATCATATTGAGAGGTGTGTTTTCTTCAGTTGGCAGACAGTCTCAAACTGTAGTGGTTTTAAAAGCTGTGGTTTTATCTACTTGGATTAACACCCAAGAACATTTTCTGCAGTGATTCTTGGCCCGTAGTTTGAGAACTGTTGGTATACATTGTAAAGAATATTTGCTTAATGTTCTTTAGCATGAAAATCTGGAAGTAATTTCTTGTCATGCTTGCATAAATTTTAAGTGAAAGAAAGTCATACATGTTGAACAACTTAGTTGAGTAATTCTTCTTACAGGAAATGATGAACAGTCACGAACAGATAACCGTCAGCGTAACTCCAGAGATGCAAAAGGGAGAACAGCAGATGGATCTCTTGAGGTAACTTTTCTCTTACTGGAAGTCTGCACTGTTCAATATTTTGTAAATGCATTGTACTGACTGTAGAGTCTTCAAAGCTGCAGGTGACACGGTAGCCTTGGGATTCCTTATTCCATAATTCCCTAATCAGATCTAAAAGAGTTCTATGTCATTTTGTAACATGTGTGCAGGAATCTCAATATAACAAGTTGTATAAAGATGCAGCTTCGTAACATTAGCTTAGCTCCCCATTGGGTTAGAACTCTGATCATGAGTGCCAAGGATTTACTAACCAGCTTGATTTCAGTCTGTTCTTACTAGCTTTTTGTTTTTAGCTTTTCTTTCTTGCTGTGTTGAGCGTTGTTGCCTGTCGCCTATATTCCTGAGAGAGGAGAATCCTTAACGCTTTATATAAAGGGAGAATGTGTTGTAGCTAGAATCCTCAGAGTTAAGAAAGATTAAACTTCAGGAACTACCTTCACTTCTAAATGAAACATTTGCAATTGAGGAAAATGCAGTCTAGAAAGTAAGTTTTAAAAGTACATCAAGAAACTGTTCAAGTCAGTATATTGAAAAATTTATAACCTTAAATATTTTATAGCCTTTTTATAAAGATATTTCTAAAAATTTTTCAAATACGTTTTGTCACGTAAAAATATTCAGACTGATGTTGTACATATACATGTTAAGATTCCCCGCAGGGAAACTGTTCTTGCTTCAAATGATAATAGGCAAACCTTCTGCTATCTCTTACCATGCGGGATCAGTTTTGTTGGGAGAAGAAAATAATGCCCACTGCATGGTGTTACCAGGAGTCGTGGTTCTGATGGAAGAGAGAGATGACTCTCAGTTTGGTTTTAGAAAGCCTTTTTAAAACAGGAGGGGGGAAAAATGGAACAATTCACCACATGCTTACTTTTCCAAGTGGGAGTGCTCAACGTGAAGATGTGGTACCTGAATATGCACCTGAAGTACAGGTGGTAAACATGCCAAAAAAAACCCAAATTGTGGCCATACAACTTTCATAGTGAACAAGTCGTTAACATAGTTGGAAGTAGAGAGCAGACAGTTGTGGTGCTGGCAAGGGAATTAAGGCACTTATCAAGAAGTCATGATTTTTTTCTGGTGCTCCAAGATTAGGATAAGGTTTTCTGAATGACAATAAGTACTTGCATATTGTTGAAACCTGACTATCAAGTTGTAAAAAGTTGGGGACATTTCAAGGAATCAGGACTTAGCCCCTTTACAAGCAAAAAAAAAAAATATTTTCAAAATGCTTTTTTGAATTATTTTTCATATGACCATTTAAAAAGACCACAGAAATCCTTTTGGTGGATGGAATGAAATTTTTAAGAGTCAAAAGATGGCTGAGTAGATTGATTTTTTTTTTTTTTTTTTTTTTTTTCTTTCTTGTAAAGTTGTTTGCATGCAACAAGTAGAAAGTTGAATTATTGGATGTGAAATCATAGAATGGCCTAGGCTGGAAGCGACCTCTTAGAGGTCATTTAATCCAACCTCCCTGTCATGGACAGGGACGCCTCTCAGCTAGATCAGGCGACATATGGGGACCAAAATGATGTTTCCAAGTTCTATCTGCTATTAATTCTTCAACTTTCTCTTGCACAAACACTCTGGAAAAAAGTGGTGTGGTTTTTTTGTTTTTTTTTGTTTTTTTTTGTTTTTTTAGCTTCCAAGACTAGGTGAATAAGAGACGTTCTTCATTTTGTTTGTTTGAGGGACTTTTTGGTTTTTTAGGCCACAACTATGTGGCATTTTTTAACAGAAAAGCATTCACGCACTCTGTATTTCAGCCGTAAGGGTGTGGTACTGCTTGCGTCTTCTCCCAGCCTCCTCCCAGGCTGCCAAGGCAGCGAGTGCGTAAGGGGTGGATGAAAGGAGGAGAATGCTTTATATAACTCTGACTTGTTCCAGATCAGAATTGACTGCAATAATGAAAGGAGTGTCCACACTAAAACATTACAGAATACCTCCAGTGAAGGTAGTCGGCTGCGCACGGGTAAAGAACGTAACCAGAAGAAAGAGAAGACGGACAGCGCGGACGGTCAACAGCCGCTGGTGAACGGAGTCCCCTAAACTGCATAACTCTGAAGTCATATTTCCTATACTGTTTCAGTAATTCCTATTTCATGTTAGAGAAACTTGTTAGGCCAAAGACAAATAGTAGGCAAGACGGCGCAGGGCATGAAATGAACATATGTTCTCTGTTAGCCTTTTTTAACATCAACAGTATGCAGTTGTTTTCAGAATAAGAAGTTATTCAAATATTTGCATTAAAATACCTGAATTTCCGAAAATCGCTTTCAAGTACATATTGCAGTTCAAACAATGAGAGATTCTTTTTTTGTTTGTTTTAAAAATACTGAGCTGTGCATTGGTAAACTTTCTGTTCAGTTGTACCATTTTAACACATCGGGTCAAATTCACTGCTCAATTTCAATTTTCAGAATAAATAGTGTTTGCAGTAATCAAATTGGCTTCTGTTTTCAATCTAACTTACAAGTTCTTCATGAAATGCTATGTCGTTTTATGTCCTGTGTCAGTTCACATTCTGGTCCACCTTTTTCAATATTTTAGTGGACCCTGAAATATGTGTGATGTAACAATTGTCATTTTCATTAGCAAAAAAGTTGTATGATCTGTGCCTTTTTTATATCTTGGCAGGTAGGAATATTATATTTGGATGCAGAAATCAGGGAAGATGAGTTGGTAACACTAAATGTAAAATATATGTAGCAATCCTTGTCAGACGTTAGTACTTTATAGACAAGTGCATGCTTTCCATAATTTTTTCCTTACATAAACATTGAGTTAGGCAGTTATAAGAATAGGAAGTTTATTTTGCACTGAAGATTTGGCAAATAGTGTTATTGAAAAAGGGGTGTAATTTTTTTTTTGTAGGCCGTACAGAAGCTTTTTTTTAAAAAAAAAAAAAAAGAAAGAAAGAAATTAAAAAAAAAAAACCAACAACACAACCCTTTCCATTGTGGAAAACTAAAAAACTCATTGTTACTGAGGGAACAAGTGTAACACGTTCACAAGCTAGTAATGTGTGCCTGCTATTTGGCCAGGTGACCAGTTTAAAATGCTGATGTTTTTAATCCTCTCAAAATTCTTTGAATTGCTTTTTTTCTTTCAGGGGCTATCTCAGGAGAGGTAGGAAGAAAATCACCATGTGTAATGCCCTGGAAAGTACAGATAGAGTAGTCAGAGATATTGGAGGTAGAACAAAAATTCATCTTATTTTGAAGTACAAGGTGTGAATTACCAGCTAATTTAAAGGCTTCGCAGAATTTGATCCAAAGTACAGTTTCACACCAGGGAAGGGTGGGAAGTGGTGGGAGGAGCTGTGCTTTGTTATTTCTGATCACACATTAAACTTACTGGGCATAACTGTATAAGGACTTTCATTTTAATCCATTTTTATTCAGATTACTCCAGAAGGAGAGCCACTGTTTATGTACAGAGTTGTACAAACTTGACCTTGCCTCTGATGTATTTTGTGACTTTTGTTTCTTAGCTTTTTTCATTCTTTTTTTTTTTTCCTTGCATACAGGTGAGCATACTAAAAATGGCAACGAACTGCACATGGTTTAACAAGTATAAAAATGTCTTAAAAAGTATTGCCAAACATTAATGTTGATTTCTAGTTATTTATTTTGGGAATGTATAGTATTTGAAAACAGAAATTGGTACCTTGCACACATCATCTGTAAGCTGTTTGGTTTAAAATACTGTAGATAATTAACCAAGGTAGACTGACCTTGTAATGTAACTGCTCTTGGGCAATATTCTCTGTACATATTAGCTACAACAGATTGGATTTTATGTTGACATTTGTTTGGTTATAGTGCAATATATTTTGTATGCAAGCAGTTTCAATAAAGTTTGATCTTCCTCTGCTAACTGATGTTGATGCAATCCTTACAAATGATTGCTTTAAAAATCTCAACTTACAAAAAGTAGAAAGTATTTCTTTTGTTTAGACTTCAGCTGTAGCCATTGTTTATTTACACCTTTTAGAAGTCTTCTAAAATATTACCAATTTTCAAAAATATTGCACATAATGTTCAAAAAAACTACAATTGCATTATGGAATGGTACAGTACCTGCTGAGTCGTCACACTACATGCACTATATTTCTCACATCCAGTGGTTGAGTTCACTAAGGTGCTAACTAGGTTAAATGTGAAATTACTAAACTACAGTGACTAATTAGCTGCATTCCATTTTCAAGTGCATTTCGGGCTTACAACCTTTTCCAGTATTTGTGTGCTTAACATGTATCCCTTTCAATTCCAACTCCAGTGTTTTTAAATGTTATTAAATTTCAACAAATTAAACTGTGAATCTAAATGTACAATTTTATTTTGAAAAGTCATGTTGTTAAAAAACTTGAAAATGCAACAAATGTCTGATACTTGAGTCCAGGTCCGTCCTATTGGTAACTTATAAAGTATGGTCTAATGAATTAAAATTATTTTTAAAATAAAGTTCTTTAAAAAGAGTGAGAGGTATTTGTGAGTGATGCCAAAGTCTAAATTCAATAGGGTTAAGCTCAAAGCCTGTAAATTAACAAATTATTTTTATGAAAATAGAAAGTTTGTGTTTCCTTTCTTTACTAAATACATTTGGGAATAATGGTGGGAAATTAAGATTTTTTCAGAGCTGGTATAAAATTTATCAAGGAAAAAAAAATACCTTTTTATGCAGCTTTTTCTGAACATAGGTAAAAGTCCAACTTTATGAGCATTCAAGAGGCACATAGGTTTAGGTTTTTTAATACAGAAATTAGTTAAATTACTGATAGATGAGCTTTTTCAGCCCTTTGTGTACCTTAGTATGAAATATTATGCGTCATGCTTGCTTTCAGCAATCCAGAATCAAAATTAGGTACTGCGAGTACGATACCGAGAGTAGACTCTCCATTCTTCATAGGAGCACTTACAATTTTAGATAACTTGTTGTCCTGAACTGCAGTGTCTTTTTCTGCAAAAACCCTTCAGTACTAAATATTAAAAGAGAAGGGATTAATCAGCTTCCAGTCAGTATTCTTCAGTCACTTCCAGAACGCTGCTGGATGGTTCTGGTAAGTGCCATTGTGTATTCATCTGCAAGAGAAAAGTGGGTCTCTTTTTTATCCTGCATATTGTTAAAGATTTTGTCTATTTTCAGAAACAGTAAGACTTAGAGTGGAATTACCTGGAGGGAGAGGGGGATGTTGGTATTCATTTTGGCAGCTACTTTAAAGAATTTTTTAAAAAGCAACAAGGCTTGGTCTGATGTAGTTTCCCCAGAAGTGTATAACAGGCTTGCTCATCATCCACTTGGACTTAACCGTTGTTAGGTTTTCATCCTAAAAGACGTTCATCAAGGTCTTTTCCCAGCTATGTTCATATCTGTGAAATCAAGATGACTGGAAGAACTTCCCATATCTTAATGGTGTAAGACAGCTTCGAATGTGTCATGAAAAGTGAGGTTGGTTCTTCTAAGTGTTCTAAACATATTCCAGTATGGTCTGCAAAGTTCTCCTTGCCAGAGTTTCACTGGCTTAAGTGCAGTGTCTGTAGCCTTTGTATCACTTTTTTATGCTGTTTTTACCACGGAAAGAGATCTACAAGTCCTTACTCTCGAGCAGTGTGTCTCTCGCAGGAGGCTGTGGATCTTTTAGGTTTTTTCTGCTAACATTCTTTAGATGTATCCTGCTTTTGTCACTTCCCTTTCGTGGTTATGAAGAAAATCCATTGCTCCAATCTTGAGCAATTAGTGGTGGAGATAAATAACTGCTACTAAACCATGAATATGAATTGGTTGCCACTTAACTGTTCTGTTGTGTAAAAATTTCTGTACAGTAGGCTTCAGAGTGGTTCTTGTGTGCTTTGAGTGCTGTATGGAAATGTATAATAAAAGGAACAACAGTCAGATTACTGTTTGTGTTTCTGCTCAGGGTTCAGTAGAGCAAGACTTTTTCTTATGTTTTTGTACTGAATATAAGAAGCTAATTTCCAGTGAAATCAGTCCATTTCAGCGAAGACAAATCCGATGGATATAGTCTATAAATGACTACGAACTTCACTGTTGCAGAAATGATATAATTGCTTGAGGTATGGGGGTTTTTGGCTAGTGAACTCAAGTTTAGCCTTAGATACAGACTGCAGTTAGAGCAAGGAGAGTCAACAATCTTAAATAATAAAAAGAAAATTACTTAAATAGTCAGTGTAAAATGCAGGGAAATTTTCTCAGATTCTTAGCAGTCTGAAAAGTCCTTTATTTGTCATCAGTGACACATCACACTTGTGCAGCGTTCCACGAGAGCAATCATTGTGGAAAATCTTAAGTGCATGTGAAATCATATGCTTGAGAAAAATGAATGTTCTGTATTAGATATTTCTAAATATATTTATTGGCACTACTGAGTGGCTGTTTCTAGTTTGTGTGTAGAAAGAAACAAATTGAGAATACTATATATTGTTGCTAATACTAGCAACCTAATGCTGCCTACAAATTAGGTTAAAAAATACTTTTTCAACTCATTACTTGACTGAAATGGAAAAAAGACCCACAAAATTTGCATGTGAAGATACAACTTTTCTCAGGATCAACTGTCTTTTCAGATGGCTGGTTTAGCATGTTTTTTTCTTTTTTTTTCTAAACCAACAAACTGCTTTAGGCAGCTCAGCTGTTTGGAGAACTGCTGGTTTGGGGGCATCTACGTTTAGTTCAGGTTTCTGTATTTTTTAATTTTTTAATTTCTTGGTCTATTCCAAGAGTCTTTCCTTAATAAAAGGAATGGAATTGTGCAAGACATGACTGCTTTTACTTTGACTGTGCAGATAGTTGGTGAACATATGGGTTGATCCTGTGAGCAAAATGTGGTTTTGTGTCTTAATGAATTAGAATACTAAGACACTTTTAACCATCTTCGAGGGGCTTATTTTTTTTTCCAAATGTGCAGCTTTTCTCTGGCCCCCCTGTCAATGCGTTTATCATGTATGTACTCGTTCTGAGCTGCGTCCTAGCAACAGGGAGGCCATTGTGATGAGCTTGGATTCCACGTCCCAGTGTGTATCAAGCCCAGTTGCCGTGCGCTGGCTAGCTGTAGTCTTCCTGTTGCAACAGCAGCAGAGAAGTCGATGGAGGAAGTAAGTATTGGGGAAAACTGGAATTGGGTCTCCATCTGCCTTGTTTTCCTTCTTCCAGGAAGTGTTTTTTGCAATTTGTCCTGGATAGCATTTGATTTTCTTAGGTGTCTTGGCAAAACTGATTCCTGTCCTCTTCAGAAATCGTGGCTGGGCTTTGCGAATGAAGATATGGGAAGGGCTCTACCCACACTTGCTACAAGTGCACTGATGGCTAAAAAGGCCGATGCGGGACAGGCGAGTCCGGCTGCAAAAGGCACAGCGCAAAGTCTCCTTAGGGGGTACTGGCGAGGCACGGTTCTTCCTGCGTTGCCTTTTCTCCTCGAGACTAATTCTACGTGCGTTCTCAAAGGAGGCAGCAGCGTTATGGATGGTGTGTCTCCACGTCTCCTGACTGGAGGCCAGAGTGGACCACTGATGGCAGTCAATATGGCCAAAACTGAGGTGCTGTTTCAGAGAGTCCTTGTATCTCCCCTTTGGGGCTCCTCTGGTGCAGTGAGTTCACCATCGAGCACAACCTTAGGCAGGCCGTGATCCCCCGTCCTGGAGACGTGCCCTTCCCAGCGCAGCTGCGTCCTCAGCAGCACGGCCTCAGTACTGGTGACCCCTGCCCGTTCAAGGACAGTGACATCAGTCACGTAGTCACTCCAGTGGATGTTCAGTATTGTACGGAGGCAGCACTGATGGAAGCGTTTGAGGAGTCACAGGTGGTGGCGGTAGATGACCCATGACTTCTCCACAGATAGCGTCTTGTCGCAGGGGAGAAGCTTGCGTGCCCTCTTCAGAAATAACTTCATGTTTAACTTCCAAAACAAAGTTTCTCGGTGGGACAGAGGGTGTTTGTGTATTCCTCTGCTGAACAGGTACATTCTGATGGAAAACCATCATTTAGCAGTAGGAGTGCAGAGAGAGCAAACCCTTCAAAGGGCAATACCTGTGCAAAGTGCAATCTTTCTTTTCCCTGTAGAGCACTTCAAAAAATGGGGTTCTCCACCCTTTGCAATACTAACAAAGTAATCTCTAGATTTAAGATTTCTTAACAATAAATATATGTGGTGGTAATTGAACAAGACCTTTTTAGGTTAACAACAAAAGCATCAGGCAAAGTGAAATACAGCATCTGGCAAAGCAATCTTCAGGGGTTGGTTGGAAGTAGAAAAATGCAGCTTAAACCTGCTGTTGAACTGCTATGAATGACTTGGGAGGTTCTGAAAGCATTTCTATCCTAAATATAATTTGGAACCATCTTTTAAAAATGTTTTTATCCAAAGCACCTCATACAGTCTGATTTTTGAAAAGACTGAAGAATTTGGGGAGCTAAACTACAATTCAATTGTAAGTTTCCAACAATTTTAATTCTTCAGTTTTAATTCTTCCTGTTCATTAAACCTAGATTAACTTTTTTTAGCCAGAAGTTATCTTTTTAAAGTGACAAGTGTCCAGCTCTGGGACTCTTCGGAGTGATCATTTTTTAGTTAGTCTCTGTTAACAAGATATTTTCCTTCAGGCTCTCTGTAAATGAGCAAACCCTTCAAAATCACTGCAAAAAATAACAAGAAAAAAAGAGAGTACTGGGTTTGGCCTCCTTATTGAGAAATAAAATGATACAGTCGTACTCTGTGCAGCAATCTGCTGCCGTGTTTGTCCTAATCCATAAATGGAAAGTTAAGATTTTATGCGTAACTACCCACCTACTGTTACTGTTGGTTTTATTGCAGTAATGCTGCTCATTGGCGCCCATCTAGCGTGGAGCTATGCGCTACCGATACTGCTTTATAACGTCAATTCAAGTGAGTATTGCAAGGAAAAAAGCATTTTCATGGAAGCAACAAGTGTTTTTACTTAGGAAGAAGTTAAGTTTACAATTTTCTCTTGGTAATGATTGAGAAATACTGAAAAAATATTAGTTAATTACTTCAGGTGGGGTTAATAAGTCCTGACATTTAAATACAGCAAGATACAATTCTTAGCCTCTCCCAACTATAGATTCCATTTCCCTTTTTTGTGCATCTACTGGAGAAACACGTTGCTTGTTTCATCCCTGCCAGTGTGTCTTGCTTTTACTCTACCCGTGATCATACATTCTTCTAATTTTTTCCACTTTGATTATTTTCCCCCCCCCAGTGTACAGTTCAAAGAGTTCTCCTAATCTGTTGAGATTTGATATATTTGCAGGTGGCTCAAAATAGTTAGCAAATATTTTGGACTGATAACACCAGAAGCTAAATTTATGTGTAAAGGATCAGGGCATACATCAAGCTTGCATTTGGTCCTTCTTTATGCATTGAGAAACCAGGCTTCAAAGACAGCATTTTCAGGTCTTGGTGGAAGGCTCTCAGTCATGGCAAGTGTCGGAAAATACTTTTGCAATACCTAGATGAGGAATTAGTTCTGTTTAAAAATAAAATTTCATGAGTGTGTCTGTGTGTGAGCTCTAATGTAGATATAAATGCAGTTCATAAGTCTGAGGCAATTTATATTGATGGGCAGTGCCCATTAAACCTAGGTATATGGCTCCTATCTCTTTCAAGTCTCTTGTATAAGATAACCACGGTCATGCTTTCAGATATTCTTAATCAAACTGTTTGTCAGATACCTCATCTCATGAACTTCCTATGAAGCCATTACAAAATCTTTAAATTTTTCGGTCCTTCTGGCTTGATTGCTTGCTGACCTGGGAGATTATGATGGAACTGTGTGAACTTTGCTGGTCACATTTCTGTTACATGGTCACTCCACATTCTTTGTTTTGACGCAGGTTCAATTCTCCCTCCTCTGATGCTTCTTTTTCCCAAGGGCATTTTGTATGGCTCCAAAGGGGCAAGCAGTGCCCCAGGACAAGTAGATATTACACCTGGAGCTCCTGATGCTGCTAGCTGAAGAATCATCCCAAGGGCTGAAGCTGTTCAGTACTTTAGGTTTTGGTTAGGCTGTGATCTCGCTTCTGTTTACAAGGAACTACAAAACCATGAAATGGCTTTCAATAAATCTCATGACTGGCAGCTATTAAAGTTGCAAATGTCTAAGTTTCTCGTATGGAGAGAGGGGAAAAGAAGGAAAGCAAATGGGAATCCTGAGCTGCTTTTTTCCCTTGTTGTGGAGTCGTTGATTGCCACTGGGTTCCCACTGTGATTTGCACTTTTGGTTTAATGAAAAAGAGAAGTATGTAGTGAGGCAACAATGTTTAATGATGCCGTATTTTTCTGAGTAGCGTAAATGAGAGGTGATCAAGAAGTTCCAGAGCCACCAATAACTAGGGTTTGAGAAAATACTCCAGTAACTCTATATAATGGCATGTTTTGCTCTTTTTTACACAACTGTTCTGGGTCACTGTCTGAAACGATGTCAGGATGGATGCATGTTTGGCTGTACCTGATAAAGCTGCTTTTCACCACATTTCTATGGTTCAGTTGGAGTATGATCTTTATCTAAAACAGAGGCCAGAAGTTCTGTGTGCATACCTAAGAGAGATACACCTATAGCTATAACACAGTTTTCAAGTAACCTGCACCTTACAGGTGACCAGTAGGGCTTTTTATCTTGACAGTTTCCACTTGAATAGATTCCTTAATTTAAATTTCACAGCTTTAGTTCTTTACTCATTGTGGTTCATGAAGCAATTTGAAGTAATGTAATTGGGTACAACAGAAAGACATCTACGCTTAACCTTGCTAGCCATCAGTAGTCACAATTAATAATGACTATAAAGGCCTTCATAATGAAAGATAATCAGTATGAAAATGTCATTGCATTTAATTAATTATGGATATTTTGATGGTAATGAGCTAATCATTATGAGCTTTCAGGTTTTGCACCACCAGCTCAGAATGTTTCGGAAAAGAGGGAACTGACACTTTGCAAACTTGAGGTGAAACTGAAAGAGGGATATGAAGATGTCATAAGATTCTTCAAGCCAATGAGTAAGTGTCCCTTCAGCACTGCAGCAGCTTTTCTCTTCCCTTTCCCCTTCTGCATCACTTCCAGGCCACTCTCCCAACCCCTACCTGTCAGCATTTAGTGTATTTAAAGGCCTCAGTTTGATAAAACTAACTATAAAACTCCCTAGGTCTCTTCAAAATGGTATTGGTAAATGTCCCTTGGAAACAATCATAAATGTGCTTCCGCTGTGACAAAACCCTTCACTGTCAGTGATGCCATTGTCCTAGAAATGCTGGGCAGTTCGGCACAGGATGAGCCATATACTGAGACCAGTCTGGCACATCCTAGGTGAGAGAAGGGGTTTGCCCCACAGGAGCATCTCTCCCACTTCTACTTCCTAGGGAAGGCTCCAGGGCGTTAGCTTAGACTGAACTGCTCACCTGGACTGCTGATCTTAAATGAGAACTACATTGTTTCATAAAATTATTGAGAAGGAAATTGCAATGCTAATTTACTAGTATCAATAGTAAAGAGAATATCTATTAATACAGAGTGCTTGGCATATACAAAAATTTCAAGCCTGGTTCCCTAACTGGATTACAGATGAAGGGAAAGGAGCAACAGCAAAACCACTGTTCGCTTGGTATGATTTTGCGATTAATATCCATATGCCACTGCTGCTGTTACGACTAGCTAACCTTAAGAAAACATAGAGGGCCTGTGAAGTGACTGATGCTCATTTTCAAAAACTGAATTCAGCTACCAGTAGTGTCTGTGATAAACATCAGGCTGACAATGCAGCCAAGCTCGGGAGTGTTACTGGAAACAAATTATGCTTTGCAGTGGCTCTGAAAGTGTCACATGGGAGATGTGGTGCCAGGTTTTGTAGGAATTAAATATACAAATGTAGGTACTGTTGATAACTACCTTATACACGTAAGCCTTTCCTACAGCGGATCTCATGATTATCACTAAGACTATTCCTAAATAGTAAATTTGAAAAATAATAAATTTTTTTTTCAATAACTGGGTTCGATACCTTGGGATTTTGTTCCTATCAGCTGAATTTCAGGTGCTTGTAGAAACATGCAGTTAGTGCCAAGCAGAGAGATGGCTAGTTGCAATGTGTTCTATGCTGATTCCTTAAAAAAAATAAAAAAAGTAAATCTTAAATCTATTTTCTGTTTTTAAACTAGAAACAGTCCAGTCAGGAAATCTAATTTCTTTCCGACTGTCTTTACAGATCTAAGTACAAAAAAGTGGAACAAAAATGTTTAGATTCACTTTTGTGTCTGTTACTGAAACAAAGCAAATTAGTTCAGATTTTGTATTACATATTTTCAGCTTTTCTGCTAATTTTAAAATAAAGATTAGTTTTCGGGAAAGAATATACATGAAATTCAGTTATACTGTTTTCTGGCAGACTTACCCCATCAAAACATTCTAAACACCAAAATGACCATTTCCCTCCACCTAAGCATTACTCCTAGAATAGAGGTCTCGCATATTATTATTGCTTTTTTTTTTTAAAGCGTGCCGTCACAAAGAAGGACAAACCTTAGCTCCTTGTCATGTGGGAGAGGACCTTAACAAAACTGAATGCTTGCAAAATAAATGTTGTTCTTCTGAAACCGGCCAGAAGATGAAATGTTACATGCCGTTAAAAGATAGTAAGTATATTCTCTACATTGCTACCTCATAGCCAAATGCTGCCTCTGGTCACACAATGAGATTTTCATTTCTGTTTCTTCCTTTAGTTTTTCAGGTCACCACTCTCTTCAAACTAAGTATAAGCTTGCAGTAATTTTTGCATATGTATTAATATAGAAAACACTTAATTGATAAAGAATAGTCTGTAAAAATAATAGAGTGAAAGCTTTCTTTGTGGAAAGGAGGGTTTAATCCCAAGTGGTAGTGGCTCTCCGAAAGTGCTGTGAAGAAAAGGCGAAGGCATTAAATGTATTTAATCTGGTGAAGAGGAGGCTGATCAGTTATTGGATAGCTACCAAAGCCTGTTTAGAAGGGCAGTTACTATGATGAGGGAGCCACAAATTTTTCTTGGTAGAACCCGATGATACAGCAAGTGGGAACTGCCACTAATTGATGCTTGGAAAATTTAGCTCATACGGTAGGGGTAGAAAAATTCATTAGGAAAGTAATGTAACTCTACATCAAGTGATCAGGAAGGTGGTAGAGTCACAGTCCTTGAGGGTTTTAAGGACTTGCCTAGATGAATTACAACTTGACTTCACCATGATATCCTTGCTTCAGGAAGAAAGTTGGTCTTCATGATGTGCAGGAATCTCTTAGAACCAAAATTTCTGTGTTTCTGTGTTCTCAAGTTCTGGCCCTAACATAATATTTTACCTTTTTACTTTGAGCATAGACTTGGTGTGCATGATTTTTTTCCTCTCTCATACGAAAGAATGCAGCAAACTATGTTTGTACTTCTCCAGCTGGAAGAAGAGAAGGCTCAGGGGAAGCCTGATAGCAGCCTTCTGGTACCTGAAAGGTACCTACAGGAAAACTGGGGAGGAACTGTTTGCAAGGGCACGTAGTGATAGGATGAGGGGCAATGGTTTTAAACTAGAGCAGGGCAGATTTAGATCAGACATTAGGAAGAGGCTCTTTACAATGAGGGTAGTGAGACACTGGCACAGGCTGCCCGGAGAGGTAGTGGAGGCCCCATCCCTGGAGACGTTCAAGGCCAGGCTGGATGCGGCTCTGAGCAACCTGATGGAGTTAAAGATGTCCCTCCTCACTGCAGGGGCTTGGACTAGATCGCCTTTAAAGGTCCCTTCCAACCCAACACATTCTGTGATCTCTGGGTTTTCTGTCAAGAACAATGTCAAGATACTTGAGTTGTATTTGGAGATTGATCACACACTTAAATAGAAACAGACCCAAATATTGCCATGTTTTCTAACACAGCAATTCCTGTTGTATTTTATCCTTTTTTTCACCAACAAGTAAGCAGGAAGAGCTCTCAAACACAGGCCATCTTGTCAAACATGGATGTTAACTTAGTAAAACGAAGCCATAATCTAGAACTTAATGCTTTAAGTCTTCCTGATGTAATTCAGCATACCTCCATTGATTTCAGAGGTAATACCCAATTTTCAGAAGAGCTGACTTAACACAGATATGTAACCCCAAAGGCATACTTATAAGCTAACGTGAGTTCACTTTCTGCTTGTTTGTGCTTACTCAGAAGCACACAGAGGCCAGGATCAAACTTTGAAATTTTTCTTGAAGTTGAGAAGCTCCACAATCCAGTGCTAGGGCAGCTGTAATTACTACTAGCTAGATAGCTTTTGATAAAAGAAAGTACCATTCATCAGCATGAGGCCATTAGAATGTTTGTTAGTCAGAGGCATACTGCAGAAATGAAATGTTTTCATAATTTTCATTCCCCACTTGGGCCTTTATGTTATATATGGAAGACACTTCACTATAGCATGGAGAAGAAGCTGTACAGTGAAAATTACATCTCTTCTGCTCATTTTTAGGACACACATTCAAGCAAATGTTAAAATTAAATATGCTTATTCAGCTGCGACTGCTTGAATCTTCATTCCTGTTAAGCTTTTATTGTTTGGACATAAATATCAAGGGCTGACTATTTTACAGAATTATTTGTTCATAGATTAATTAGCTACTTGAATGCTCCTGGATGTACTACATATGTCCAAAGAAAATACGAACACTTACTGCCCTGGGAGCACATGCTGTTTCCCTCATAGCAATCTGTTGGCAAAATAGAAGCACTTAACACATTTTAGACTCATGGTACTTGTATTTCTGTAAGGTGGTCATGGGCAACATACTTGAATGGTTCTTATCTGGGAGTTTTGTTTCCAGTTTCACTAGGAATAAAATGAGGTTTTAAGAAAACGCCACAAAAGTTATGAACTGAAATAGATAAATCACAATAATTTGCATGAATTTGTTTCCATTCTTAAAGAAACTTCTAAGAGATTTTAGATTTATTTTTTGTTTATTTTTTTCCCCCATGTCATGGACTCAGACCCCAGTTGCTTCTAAAACTAATTTAACACTTGGGCTGTTTGAACTCAGGCCAAGTTTGAGACTTGATCTTTCTCACCTGTGCTCATTTCTAACACCCACTTTTTTCCATTGTGCTGCTGGCTGAGATACATACATGCCTTAAAGGCTAACCTGTGCCACCTATACCTCAATATGTATCTCAGAATGATTCGTAACTAATGCAAACTTCTGCTGACTTTACAGACACGCAACAGGTATTTCGACTGGTTATGCTTGCTGCAGGAGTATTTTTGATCTTGGCGTGTCTACCACACTTGTGCTGTGCCTGTCTGAGGAGAAGGTAAGCATTAGAGCACGACCAGACCAAATCTATGATAGGCTGCTTCTAAATGTGGGAAATATGGACAACTGACATGTCTGAAGTCAGTGAGGAGAGAAAAGACTGGAAAAAAAGGCAAGAAACTAATGTGCAAATATAAAAAAATTAGTCCTATTTTAAAGTTGCATAAAACAGAGAGTCAGTTCGTCTTAAGGACAAAAAGGTTTTCTTAATGCCCCAGTACTCTTTCTAAAGACCCAGATACAAAGGATTTTGACTTAATCTTACTTCCCTTGCTTGAGAAATTGCACATAAACCATGAAGGCACACTGCCTGCAGGTTAGGGAAGGAGTCTGCAGGTAAAGCCCTGAATGAGGCTTGAGTGGTGGTGCCTGAATTTGAGTTCAGCTCTGCAGGAGACGAATCGTCTCCTGGGCCAACATGCTGAGGTCTGGAAGACCAGGCTTTTGCTTTCTTGACTCTCCAGTAATCTTCCCCCACCTATTCCCAGTGCTCCCCACCAACGGGTGAGGTATCCATACCCACGTTAGAGGAATTTGGTTTTCACTCTTCTCTTAATCAGGAAAACAACACCAGCAACTGCCAACTGTGACCAAAAAAGGTGGCAAATGAGACTTAAGAGCAAACCCAGCTATTGGGCAGCCTGCAGCACTGCACACAGTCCATCCTGTGTTCAGTCCATTTCAGCCCATGGTAGCATTTTAGGACACAGTGTCGACACAGGAAAGAACAAAGTAGTGAGCCTGAACAGAGCAAGAGAAGTGGGCTAGGCATATGCTTGGCCAAAAAGCAAATTAATTATCTGTTATACTTCTAATGTCCAGTGAGGTTTTTTTAGTGCATTGGGCACATTACAGCCAATGAGTGCTAACCGAACAGTTCAGCATTTGATGTTGTGCAGAGTTTCAGCATGTTTATGTGATCTCATGATAATGAGAAAATTTAAGCTTTACAATATCAAAATCATTAAATGAAGATAGAATGCATTAACATAACTGCTTTCTTTTTCTGTGGTGGTGGTTCATATTGAATGGACAATGCTAGAGCTTGGTTAATATGACAGGATTGGGGTTTTTTGTGAAGACTTTTTTTCCCCATGTATTAAACTTTTGCTTTACTAGATTATTAGTAGTCTGTGTGGGATCATACACATGCACGTACGCACACACATAGACTTTACTAATGTGGCTGCTTAACAGATGGCTATTTGCTATGAAGTTCCACATTTAGACGAAACCTGCTGTGAAAATCTCCACATTACATCTTACACTGTGCTCAACAGCTGATGTTCAGCATACAGATAGCTGCACTGAGTCATCAGTGACTCCGAAAACAGGAGGCAAAGAATTAACATGAAATTATCATAAATTTTCTGGAAAATGAATTAATATGTGTTCGTTTTGAGAGAAATCACATTAATGTTTAAATGATCATTTCTGTGTTTTTTCATAGCCCGTGAATCTAGGAATATTGCTATTCTCCTATGACTTGTTTTTTGCTTTGTGTTTTAATGCAGTGATTAACCAGATGCTAAATGGTTTTAATTTCCAGCATCATATATTTGAGTTCTAGGAAAAGATCAATTCCATAACATAGTAACTTTGAGTTTTGCCAATTTTATAGGCAGTTGAAAGAGGCTATAGCTTTGTAAAGCATTCCTTTAGGGAGCTTCAAACCTTCTCTCTGGATGGAAATTCTTTCATTTTCAACATTGTATGGTCATTTTTGAAAGAGTCCTACATACAATGCCAAAACTGTAGTGCAATGGACATGCACAGAAGTAAAATTATTCTCTATAGTTAACAAAAAATAAGAGGGCTTGTGCTGGTGAAATCTGGGATAATTGATTAGTTCCACTGTGCCTCTTCTAGAGCAAATTCCAGTGTTTCCCATAGGAGTTTGTATGTATTTGTTTTCTTCTTAAAAAAAAAAAAGACAAGAAAAAAACTAAACACATAGGAGCGTGGAATTCCTGTAAAACTGATAGAGGGAGCTGAGTCCTCCTCCCACTGCCACGCTTGATCAGCACAAGCAATTCATAGAATCAAAGAGTCATAGAATGGCATAGGCTGGAAGGGACCTTAGAGATCATCTAGTCCAACCTCCCTGTTTTGGGCAGGGACGCCACCTCTCGACTAGACCTGGCAACACGTGGGAATTCCTGGAGTCAGTGAAGCTTTGTTACTTCTGCATCCTCACTGACGAACTCTGTATCTGCCTCCTTCCAATGGTGTTTCTCATAAGTGCTCTCAACATCTCTCTCCTCTTAAGCTGTGTTCTTTCATGCTTTTGCTGTGTCCATAACTGCTGTCCTACCTTGTTTCTCACCAACGGCTGGGAAAATGCAGGTGCACCTGACTAGTGCTGTGTCGGTCCCCATGTGTTTCCTGGTCTAGTTGAGAGGTGTCCCTGCCCATGACAGGGAGATTGGATTAAATGATCTCTAAGGTCCCTTCCAGCCTAGACAATTCTATGATTCTATGGTTTAAAAAAGAGTGACAATTAGAAAAGTCATCGTTTACTTTTGCTGAATTCCTAGTGGGAAGATGTTACAGAATTTGGCCCGCTAGTTACTGGGGAAATTTTTGGTCATAGTTTCATTATGTGAATTGGAAGGTGAGCTGAAAATCATGAACAAAACTGTAATAGGTGGGAAAAGCTTACTGAAATCCTTTTCCTAGCCTTAATCTGTCCTAGTGGTGAAATCTTGTGATAGCCCCTGAAATCAACTGTAGCTTTGTGAGTTTTTTTCACTGAAGCTAGGATTTCACAGCTGAAGCCTAGGCAATCTCTAAATTCCTTCTTTGGAAATCAACTCATTTCAGCTGTTGATTTAATATGTTGCAGCCGATGCATCAATCCTTTACGAAAGGCAAGCAAGGAAGTAGAGAAATTGCGGAAGAAAAGAGCACAAAACGACGACACTTGTATCCCTTTACTGGAAAACACTAGGGAGCACAAGAAGAAAAAGAAAAGGTAAACTTGCCTTGAAGTATTCTTTTATTCTCTCAGTTTAGTGTTGTGATAACAGTTCTGTGTAGAATACTAAACATACACAGAATTAAATGCCTGTTGCTTCCTGGTCCACTAGACTTTCTCAAAAAGCACTGTTTGTCCAGAATCACCTACAACTTCTGTTGTGGGAGAAGTAATGAATCTTCATGAGTTTGCTGTCCTAGGATGCTAAATGACATCAGAGCAAGCTGTTTTACCGTATTACAGTCCTCAATTTTAAGTCCGCTGTCATCCAGTGTTCCTTATCCCATGTGCAAACTGTGTTGCATGGGAAAGTGTGGGGGTTTGTTGCTGTCAGAAGATGCAGATCCATTTACAAGTACTGACAAATCTCTCTTTCTGTATGGATAGAGGTGTTTTACAACTGACATGTTCACATAGCTCCATGTCTTGGCATTCTTCCTCAATACTGAAAAGCAGTTGACTAGTGAAATAAAAGTAACCTGAGAGTGTAATGCTATTTACTCCATGTGAGCATGCCAAACTATAGCCTACTACAGGTGACAATGAAATAAAAGTGTTAGTGAGGCCATTAGACCATAAGGAAATATTTCAGGGAAAGTATTGATTTGTGAAAAATGTAAAGATGTGCCTAAATCTAGTTATACTGATGTTTAGGTTTGTTGTTGTTTTTTTTTCTCTTTTCCGTAGAGGAAAATCCATCTGGTCTTCAAGACCTCAAGAAGGACTCCAGGATTGCTTGAGTGTGCCATAGAAAATGAGCTGGTTTGTTTTAGTATTAAAGTCATATAATGTTGTCAGCACTTGGTAATGCTATTGATTTTGCGACAGGTCTTTGTTTTTAGTTCTTTATGCTCATTCATTTACTGAAAAGTAAAACTGTTTGCAGCAACTCCTGAATAATAAGAGCAGTTCTCTTATTAACATAGTATAGCATCACTGTGGAGGGATGAAAAGCCATCAGTTCAGTGCCTATCTCAGTTTAGAGGTCAGTCTCAGAATATAGTCTGGATTAACAAGAGGATGTCATTCATTAAATTGGTAGTGAATGACAAGCTTCCAGGGTTTCAGTGTTGGATGGCACCATAGCACAGTAGTGCTACTCTTACGGAGGAGAATGGCTAATTCCTTAGCAGGCTGCGGAGGATTAGGGAAATCTGTTGTTGGGCAGTTGCTTTAAAAACATGCTTGGCAAAAATGCAAAGTACTTGAGGAAACTGCGGTCCTGTTTTCTCTGGCATTGTTTCTCTCTACGGTGTGTTGCCACACAGCTCAACTTCACTTTGTCTTTGGATGACTTGTCTCCCAAGGTAAGTGATTTCATAATGCAATTTCTTTCCATTTCACTGTGGTGTAACAAAAATAAAAGAAAAAAAACACAGAACTGTTTTCAGCAGCTGAGTGCAAAGCAAGAGTGAGCACCTAAAAGAATGTCAATGGAAATCAGTAACATCTGTAATAATGCAACCGCTGGTCATTTTCTTTGGGTCTGTGAAGACCAGAATTTCTAAGAGCTACAACTAGGAGGAACGGAGCTTTCCTCTTAAACTGAAGAATAAATACTGTGCGTGATTCTTAGAAACTCTGTGTACTTTCAGGATTCCCTTCTTAATATATTTTTCTTAGTTTCATCAGTCCTAAAAAATGCGTCGCTTAAAATCCAAGAGGCAGAATATGCGTATGGACAGTGTCATGAGATTATTGGAGTACTTACTGATGGAACTTTAAAGCCTGATATTATGATCATTGTCAGTAGCATGGCATCACAGAGGATGGTAACACATACAGAGTATGTATTACAGTAATTCTGTAAGCAGAACTATTATGATGTTTTTGATGTGGAGCAGCAGAATGATGGAGACTGAATAGAACTCTCTTTGCCATCCAAATCTGATGTGCATTTGATGTTTGTTGATGCTTGTTTTATGTATGGTGAAGTATGTATATAGACGTTTTGACAAAGATAAAAACAGTTTCCTGTGACATGAATTTAGAGGCACTGTGACTGCTGAAATGTGCATGTGACAAACCGCATAGATCCTCATGGCTGATGGTGCTTATGGAGAGAGAGCTGTGCTCTGGAAAAAGTTAGGCTTTCATATGGTGCTTCATGATTTTGATTTGAAGGGCAATAAATTCCTTCTGTTTCCGTGTCATTGACAGCACAACTGCTTTCAATGTCACACAACATCCTGACAAAGGGATGCCTACTGATAAAACAACCGTATTTAACAGTAAGCAATCAATATATCTGCAGCAACTGAGTCTGGCAGCACCAGAACAAGATGAGCATAAGCAAAATACAGTCACCGTGTAAGAGTAGGAGGTGTGATGGAAAAGACACAGTGAGGGATATATTCCCCTTAGTGGGACACTAGCCCAGAGCATAGTGCATGGATTTGGGCCTCATTGCTTTTCCATGCAGCAGTTTTGTTGTAAAGATGTTCTAAAAAGCTGAAAGATTTTTTTTTTTTTTTGGTTGTAGAAGACAAAATCTCTGATTCTAAATTTTAATTTCTGTAGTAGCTTTACAGTTCATTGAATCAATAGCTGTCTAGCCTAGGTATTCAATAACTAACTGCTCTCTTTGCCTTTAAAATGTTGTAACAGCTATTTCATTATTGTTGAAGGTCAAGATTATTGCCTTAGGGTCAAATAACAGGAATTCATTCTCAGTGAAGTTAACCTTACTGACATTGTCACCTGAACTTGGATATTTTTATCAGCTGCTTACTTCTGCTGGTAAATACTCAGATCCCTTTGATCATAATTGTTTGGTTTTGTACTCTTGGACCTTAGCATACCACCCACATACTATGCTAGAACACAGTGGAATTACCTCAGATCCACCTGGAACAGGTCTTTTCCCTGGTGCCTAAACTGCTGGTGTGTATCTTGTTCCACCAAAACTGAGACCAACTCAGGTTTCCTTTGTCCTTTCCATCCAGTCAAAGATGTCGATTGGGGCCAGGGCAGGTAGAAGGCGGCACAAGCATTCTTCCAAGGCTCCTCACTCTGCCCCTGTGGCTGGCCAAAGGGAGCTGCTCGGGGTTGGGTGCAGCTCCCCGGTCTCCAGAGCAGACGTAGGAGAGAGACCTTCGGTACTAAAAGCAGAGACCACAAGATGGTGCTGCAGGAAAACATTTTTCCTTCAGTGGTTTTTGGTTTCTGGAGAACTTTTATTGATTTCTGCCTTTTACAATGTGGTTCATCAAGTCACAAAAAGGCAGATAGCGTACAATAGAGCAACAGTCACTCAGTAAAAAAGACAACATAATGCAGCATATGATGACAAGGCTTTAGAAGACTTACAAGATACACAAACCCTTGCTTGCGGCTTTAGATCTGTGCTCTCTCCTATTGAACTGATCCAGAGTGAAACAAAAGAGCTCTCAGTGGAACATCCCTCTTTATCTTCACAAAGATTAAATAAATACAAGGCTAAACAACTTGCCCCAATGCACAATAGCTGTGTCCAAGAGTGGATGCTGCTACCTTAGAGCTTACGGGAGCTCTGGGAGGATGTCAAAAGTAGGACAGCTCTTTCATCACAGCACCCGGAGCCTGCACCATGCCTAATGGCAAAGGGTCTGTCTCGCTTTGTTCCCTCTGAAACCTAACCCACACCTTCAACCACATTCTGTAAGATGAGAAGAAAGAACTGAGATGATTTTTGGAAAGCTTTAAAGCAATATGAAATGTCGGCATTACGCTGCAGGCAGTTGTGGCAATATCTGGTACTTCTCTCCATCTGACCTTTAGAAAGCTTTCAAAGTCATGAGAACTGAACTTAAAAAATAAATACAATGGAATGAAACCCAAGCTTCTCAGAATTATAATGAGAGAATGGATTGGAACCATGAAGATCCAAAAGCCAAATTCAAATGCAAATTTGTATTTAAGCAAAATCTCAGTGACTGGTAACTATTCATGAAGGCTTGAGGTTCAGTTCTGAGCCTCTTTTACCCAGCTGAGACTCATGCAATGCCCAGGTAGCGCAGGTATAGGAGGAGAATGTGCTTCATTGCTCAACAAATATTTTCATAGCTTGTTTCCATGTAAGCGATGCAATTTTGAAATGTTATGGTTCTTCTGATCCTTTGCTGACCTAGGCTTGGATACACAGCTGAAATGAAATGCAAAGATTTCCCTGAAAAAAGTGCTTAATGTTCTCCTGCAAGGTTCCAGCGGAGTGACGGGCTCGGTCCAATGCAGTTTTGCTTCTGATCTTAGTGCTCCAAAACTTGTTTGTTCTCACAAAACACTGGAAAAAATAATTAAAAAGGAGTTTCTGTCAGATGAAAGTGAAAAACTGTCCACAGCTGTACTTACTCTGGCTTTCTACATTTTGTTGTACTGTTTCCAAGTCCCTTCACAAAAGGCATGCTTCTTACTATATTGCTTGCTCACAGAACCCACTATCCTACATATATCTCCCATCCAAGCAGATAAATCTTTGAGCTTGTGTGTTCTGTGCACAGGTAAGTGAAACAGAGCTTCACTCTGCAACAGCTGTTCCTCTGCAATATCAGCCACCATCGCTCTCCTGGTAGCTTTGTGGGTTTGGTGGTGTCAGCCGACATCCAGCCTATGCGAGAAGGCTGATGACCTGATAAGATTTTTTACTGACCCTCCAAGCTTTTACCAATTCCTTAGTCAAGATGCCTGATCCAGCACTAACACACGTGGTGTAAATGTGGGATGGAGGAACTAAGCCAACAAAAGGGACAGATAACATCCTGTGCTGAGTATTTACTGCAGAGCTAGGAGATCTGGGGAGATAATACACAGATATAAAATGCTCTTGTATACATTTCCTTATAGGAAAGCCCTGCTTCATTTAAGTGCGCTAAGTATGCATCAGCATTACTGAAAAGCAATTTCTTCAATTAAACATGGCCTTATGAATTGCAGTAGCTAAGGATCTAAGAATTGTGGTTGGTTATACGATGCATCTTTTCCTATTATCTTCAAGGAAGGGCAGGAAAAAGTTCATTCTCATTCCTAACATTGGGTACATTTTTAGCTGATATTTCAAGTTATATTTCTCAGATACTGAACTGATAACTTTAAAGCTCCGTTTGAAGAAGAGGGAGCTCTTACGGTCTGCAGGGACAACTATCAGAAGCAAGGAAACCTGAGAGCCTGGGGAAAAGCTGTTATTGGGATGGTGTTCACCAGTTATTTTGATGACACGGTCGGTGACCGAGACCTAGCTTTTGAATAGTGGATAAGCATGGCAAATTACTGTTATGGTCCTCCTCATTCATAACAGTCCTAGAATGCTATAAAATGACTGCAGTTAAACCGTGAAACATCTGGGTCTGGGGCATGTCAACGAAAGAGCAGACTATGCAAGTTTGAAAGGAAGAGAAGGAAGATCATGGGAAAAAATACCTTGTGAAAAATGGCATGGAACACTTTACCAGAATGCAGCAGAATCTTCTTCCCATTTGGCTTTTGCAATTTATTTCTGCGGGTGTGGCCACAAAAAAAAAAAAAAGCCTGCTACAAGCATTTCTTTTCTTTATCAATAATCTTGTTATGTTTTGTGGTATTTTTATAAAAGAACATAAGTATAATTAATCGTAACTCATCAGTGCAGCTAGGTGGGAAGCAAAAGGTTAACAGCAAATTCTGTTTTACTGGTTAAAGATGCTACTATAGCAGCATTTGCTCAAATGGTTGTTTTACACATGCGGTGGCATCATCCAGTTTAAATCCTGCTGTGTTTCTTTGTCAACAACTGCTAGTGAACATTTGCCCACCTTCCCTGCTGCTGAGTAGTATCAGGATTAGATGCAGGGAGGCGAGCAGGCTTACAACTTCATCTGTTGGCACCACAGGAATGCAGGAGCAGAACAGCATGGCAATAGGGAAAACTTTGAAAATCATCAATTTTAAGGCCTTAGCTCAAAATGGCTATTTCCTGGCTGGGGGAGGGGTTCTATCCCCCAATGTGCAAGGAAAAAGAAAAACAAAAAAGTAGGAAGAAGAGAATCATTCTCAAATAAAGACATGATGGGCGTTTTTTTATTACCCAGCCTAGAAGGCAAGTGGGTGTCTGCAAATCTGTACAGGGAAGCAGATTTTGACATGGGAGGAGTGTCTGTCAAGAAAACACAGGTCTTGTCTGGCTCTGTTGGGAATGAAAATTTAGGGAGCTTTAGTATGTCTTGGACTTTTTAAAGATGATGAATAGCTTGCAGCAACAGGTATTTTCTTCCCCTTGCCAAAGGAAGCCACTTTTCCTCAGTACTTAGCAAAAGTCTCTTTGAATGACATGACGACAAACAACCACGTTCTAAGCAAAGAGACTGACAGAGACAGACGGCTGCGTTCCCTGGGCTTTGCCTCCACTTAAACCAGCTGAAATCTACTTCCTGACCCCCATACATTTCTTAATTGCAAAGATCCAGGTGCATAGATGCAACCTTCTCAACCACTTGTCTCTACTTATGGGACAGAGGAAAGGGAATGCAATGTGCCAAAGGGCAAAAAAAGCAGGAAAAGGAATAGGAAAAGGTAAAGGAAAAGGTGGGATCACTCCATTGAGTTCCTGTTTTGGAAGCTCTTGGAATGCTGGTTAGAGCCAAACTTGCCATTACAATTGATGAGCTGGGCTGCACCCCCTTTCCCAGCAGAGCGTTCTCAGCAGACAGTTGCTGGGAAGCAGGGACAGCAAGTGGATTTTGCTTTTTAACTATAAATGTAGCATTAATGGTTCATCATAGGTTGTTAAGTAGCTGAGTACAGAGTTAAACAGAGAAATAATCTGTCTCCCACCCTCTATTTCTCGCTGCTTGTCTCTGTAAACGCATGGCAAGCACCCCCATTATTAACTTTGTATTTGAGTCCCCTGTGATTTGTCTCATGATAGTGATGCCTGTTCTTCATAGCTGCTTTAGTATTTCACATCCCATGCTTAAACAATGTTCAGCTATGGCACCAAACAATCAGATTAAACTGTGTGTTGGCAAGTAGAAAGTAATTGAGATATTTCTTTTTTCAGATTAAAATAGATTGTGACAAACTAGGCTGAGAGCTCCAAAGCAGCTGTTGTGGTCTACAGTAAGAGCGGCATGCATTAAAGAGCTCTTGACCGCATATTTATGCAATAGACCATAGCTCTAAATGAGCTACTACGATCTATCAATTAAGTAATATATACCGTTAAGAACACAAGAATAAACCCAAAGGAATTATTGTTATCTGCTGCAGCAATTTTCATATTATTCAGCAAACTTTTTTTTCTTAAAACAATTGCTTTTCTATTTGCTTAATACTGCTAGTAAGATGCATACAGACAGTTCTGAATGACATGCTTAGAATTTGTGAAGTCTGCATGAAATATCATGGTAAGTTTAAAACATCATCGGTAGCTCATCTTGACAGGTTGGAATCGTTACAGGATGTATCTCACATTTATGCAATTATTTGAAACAGCAGCAAGAGGCGTAACAAGTAACTGAATCTTCTTAGTTTGTGGTTGTATCGTTACCATCCGGAGGATTGCTCACCTTACTGTGATCTCCACATGGGCTGGTGTTCAGGCAGGACGTTCAGGTCCTAGCACTAGTTTTGTGAGTAGAACAGCTACTCTAACACTTACTTGCTCCCTCTGTTTCGCTGTTTCAGCTCTACTTCTGGTTTTAGAGCTTACCTGGAGCTACCTGCAAGACCAGTCCTCTGGGTTTCCAAACTTTTGATCACGTGTCCCTATGAGTAAAATATTTTTAAGCATGTAACCCTACTACTGTAATAATATATTAGGTACCTTATAAAACAAAAAACAAAAATAAGAAAGGTGAAATAAAGCTGGAATAAACATTGGGTCTAATTATTTTTCAGTTTCTTTATGGTATGAAAAATATTTTCTTCTTTCCAATGGATTGTCTCGTGTACCCCTTGAATGTACACACCCCAATTAGGAGAACAGTGCAGTACAAGGACAGATGTCATTCTCGCCTTCTTTGAATATAATCTTTTGTGCTTTAATTCTGTTTCAATTACTCATTTCTCCCCACATAGATATCCTAATCATATTAGGAAACAATGACCAAGGAAAGAGGTGTATGAATTGTTCTTTCCCGTTCAGTCTTTACCTTGCTATTAAGGCTGTTACAGATACAGCTACTTAATAACTACTATGAATAAGATGGGTAGATTGTACTTATTCTTAGTACATCATGTAGTCAGACTGCTTTAGTAGGCCCCTATAATGTAAAAAAGTTTGGGTTTACTCATTATCCTGTAGGGAAGGTGTTCCCTAGTCCTGGCCTGAGGTTATGTATGCAGTCATCTACAGATTTTTATTTGCTCCTCCTCTTCTTTATTTTAAGGAGAATTTGCCCATGTTTCCCAGTGAATGGAAATGACACTTGTCTGAACCAGATAGCAACCTGGCTGGCATCACGCCCAACTGCAGCCAGCGCCTTCCACATCCGCACCCAGCTCCTAATTGCCTTCTAGTTTGTGGA
Source organism: Apaloderma vittatum (assembly GCF_000703405.1). Classification (NCBI taxonomy): domain Eukaryota; kingdom Metazoa; phylum Chordata; class Aves; order Trogoniformes; family Trogonidae; genus Apaloderma; species Apaloderma vittatum. The sequence goes on from NW_009697228.1 coordinate 55,800, forward strand.
CTAGATCATCCACGCAGATGATCACCAAAGATTGGCCTCCTCCCCCCCGCTGTCACCTTCCTGAGCTCAGTGACGCCAGTTAAATGAAAGTACTCAGGCAGTTAAGAGACCAGTGGTTTATGCCACAGGCTAAAGTGAAGAGAGGTAGAGCTTCCTCTACAGCCAAAGCTCCTAAAGTGGCAAAGCTGCTCGGACCTGTTTTGTTCATATTTACTTCTGCTGAGCAAGGGGAGAATTCTGCCAATCTGTTAGCGTTTAGCCTCAGAGGAGAGAATAATTATTTCTTCATTCATTCAGACAACCAGCTGAAAAGGGGTTTGTGTCCTTTCAGATTTGATTGTCTCCTTACAAATGCTGTGGACCTGTTGACAGCAGAGTAGGCAAACCTGCTATGAATACATTTCTCTGGGTTTGGGATAGCTTCCTCCTTCTATCCCAGTCATGGTTTGATAAGTTGGAAAAGCACAGTTTGAAACTGAATGATGCTTTAGAGGAAAAGGAACCACAAGCCAGCTCCAGAAAAGGCCAGTATTGAACTAAGGCTTTATGGAATTTTGTGGAATTTCTGGATACTACATATAGTCTTTTTGCATTCTGTTTGACTAAAACAGGCTTTGGGTTTTGTGTATTAGTCCTTGGGACCTTGTCTTTGAAGATATGTTGATTATGTAAGAGTGTTCTTGAGAGAAGAGGTTTAAAGAAATATCTTGGGGAAGAGGTTGAGATTGCTGCATGGAGAACAGCTCCAGCAGCCGTTTGCCGTAGCAGGGCTGATCCAGGTGAAGACAATGAGCCTGATCAGTAGGCCACTGCACCTGAGTGAAAAGAGGGTGAAAAACAAGGCAGAAGAGTAGGAACAGCATGGCTTGTGCAGAGCTGGTAAGAAAGACAGGCAACATAAAAGCAGAGTCAAGGTAAGGGGAACAAAATAATTTTGAGAATTAATAGTAATATGTTCTTCTGTATCGCTTAAAATTTGAAACCTAAATTTAAGATCTATATGAGTGGATATAGCGTGGGGCTGTTTCGTTTGCTCAGTGATTGGACAGTGTGGAGGAGGAGGAGAGTAAACTGAATGAGCTCGTATTGCCTAGTTTAGCCATGTGCTTCCCTATAGTTTCTTTATTCTTTGGTTGTGGTGTAGCTTGTTACTTGCCTTACCCCCTGCACCATTTCACAAAAAGGAAAGGGCAGCTTGGTTAGTATTAGCTAGTTTGTGGGGCTGGCCTCCTTCATGGAGCAAGTAACAGTGGAAAGAAAATTAAGCTGTGGTGGGAAGAGAACTCAGCTTTGAGGGAGGATGTGACCAGAAGCAGAGGTGCCCCAGGGATAGAGAGGATGAACTGTGTCGTGTTGGCTCTTAGGCAGGGTAGATCTCAGGGAGAAGAAAACTCATGGTTTGCTTGTGTGGGAAGGTGGAATGTTCCTGTGTGACCTACTGTAGGTGATCCTGCTCTGGCAGGGGAGTTGGACTAGATAATCTCTAGAGGTCCCTTCTAACCTCTGACATTCTGTGATTCTGTGTTAGGTCTGTATTACAGAGAGGTCTCCTTGTGGGTGAAAGGGGAGTGTCGATTGTGTATCCAGAGAACAATGAGCAGATTTGAGGATGCCTGAATTCCTGCTCCTGCTTCACTTGTGTCAGTTAGTGAGCTTTGTGGTGTGACACGAAAGCCACTTTGTGACTGTTGGGAAAATAAGCTGTTCTCTGTGATTCAGGATTTTTTACTTTTTTTTAAGTGGCTTCCCAAGCTACCTGATACTTTCTGGATTGAGATGTGAAACTTTGAGACTAAAATCAATTAAGGGGAAATCTGGGAAGGTATGATGTGAGGAGAGAAAGAAGTATTTGCATTTCTATCATAATCCAAGCAAAAATAGTAGACATTAGATAAAAGCTTGCGAGTATTTCTGCTGTTAGTCATCCCTATTGGTCCCTTTGTTTAAAAAGATGGGGCCTGGGCTCCGAGACTGTAAGAGTCTCTGTTCAGAGTTTGCAAAAAACTTTACAAGTATCATCCAGAAATATTAAATTCTGCAACAACATATGTCATTCATCTGACTGGGAGAGGATTTTGTAAAGACTGTTTTTACATACAATTCCACGGGGGAGTAGACCATCAAAGCTGTTGCAGTTAGGGTTTGGCTCTAGATCCAAAATATTTATGAATTGACACTGATGTTGTCTCTTATGAAACATTTATTCACAAGTTTGATTACTAAAAAAATGTCATTTACAGAAGAAATAAGTTATGAAGGAATTGAATTTCATACAAGAAACCCTGGAAAACAAGACCGCAAATGACAAAACATACTATTTAGAGCCCAGATGGTTGCATAAAATAAATAGCCGTTTCCTCAGTGGAAGCACAGGCAATTTGGCTGCGTGAAGCTACAATTCCAGCAGAGATCCCTGAAACAGATGTTAATATTGCCTGTGCATGGAAACTTTAGTAAAAAAGCAAGATGTTCAGGTAACATGAATGTAATGACTGACAACCTCAGGTTTCTTTGTCTGGAGGAGATATGCACTTAAAACTGTAATGTGACTGTTGTCGAGCCTGAAACACAAATATTAGTACGTGTGTTATGATGAACTGGCACATGTGACTGCCTAGGATGTTTGTAATCCTTTGGTAATTTTGCTTTTGGTGGTAGCCCAATGAATGATTTTTAAATCAGGAAGAAAATTTCAAACCAAATCTAAGTATAGATAGGGATATGTAGTTATGGACATAGAAATAAAGGTGTAGTGTCTTTACCTGTACAGGAGCAGAAAAAAAGAAATTAATCACCTTCTTTATGTCAGATTAACTGTCCGGCGTTAATGTGTCTGTCTTTAACAAGTCTGTGTTATCATTTCTGATGTACCTTGTCAGGCTAAGTAATTTCCTAATTTTAGTAGGAGCAAGTCCTACTCATCTTTTCCTTACATGGTTATATTCTCAACTCAGTCTTATCCTAAGGAATGTGAATGACAGAAGTACTTTTTCTGGAGGCAGTTCTAAGAGCAGAATCTGTTTTCTCCATACAGTAAGACAGAAGAGTGGCAATTTTGCAAAAAATGTGGTTCTGGTTCTTCAAAAGTTCTCATGACTTCTGCTCAGTAAGTGTGGTACAACAGTTTCCTGACCGACAGTGGCAAAGCACATCTCCTGTGGCTTGCACTTGTGTAACATTTTGTTGGTTGTTCCAGTTGAATGCTATTCCTTGGAGACCTTAAATACAGAACTTTTGCAGTGACTTATTGTGTCAACAACTCCAGTGTGTACATCAGGTGGCAAGTTCCTTGTTTTGAAGCAGTGATGAGCTGCAGAGCTTACACCACCTACTGAACAAGAGAAAACTTATCATGGCTGTATTAATAGTGCTGGGACTAAAGTAAAGACTGCTATTTATTCCATATGTTTGGGGTGAGCTGTTCGGACACTGGCGTGGACTGAAGTGTGACAACAAGTTGTTGTTTTCCCCTTTCCCCTGTTTGAAAATGCATCCAGAAGGAGCGGTTCTGAGGAGAGGGCTTTACTCAACAGCCAGTGGTGGGAGTGCATACCTAGACTATGAGAGATTTTGCATTCAGTTAGTTGCTCAGCCTGAGGTCATTCAGCCCCCAGCAGACTATTCCAGAACATGGGCGTTCTAGGGAGCACAGCTGTGCTCACAATTTGATGAGGAAACGCTGGAGTTCACTGCAGTAGTGTCAGCGTTCATGTTAGTGTTGTTAAAATGTAGCTTACTCCAAGGTTTAGACAGTAAGAATTTAGCATTCTTGGATGTGAAGAAAACAGTGTTTATTCAGGAAGCCATGGCATCCCTGTCAGTAGCTCAGTATCCTCATTGTCATGGATGTCTGAGGCTTTCTGTTGCCCTCCCAAGATTTGGGCTGATCTCAAGAGGTCCCTGAGGCAAAGCAAATGCAAAGCTTTTAGCAGTTCTCTGGGTAAAACCGGGAGATTCCATTCTTCCTCTCCTCCCAGAAAGAAGAATATGAAATTCTAGTTCCAAATTTTGATTTGCCTATACTGGAACAATTTCAATAGAACACATTTTAGTCTTTACTATATGTTTCAGAGCAGCAGATTTGTTAGTCAAGTGTGACTTCAAGATAGCCTAGTAATCTCCCACATCAGACTAAGTTAACTTATAGAGAGGAAAAAGAGAAAACACTCTCTAAAGATCAAGGGTGAAAGGACCTTGATACTTGAGTGATTAACAGAATAAATAAGGCACTGTAAGGGATTTGATAACGTGTGTGGCAGAGAGCTGCTGCTTTCTCTGCTGGATGGTGCTGGAACTGCTCAGCTTGAAACTATAACCTTGATTGTTGGTGTTGAGCAGCCTTTCCCCCAACAAGCAGTAGACATCCACTCTGTTGACAGAGGATGTTCTGGAATCTCTCCCCAGCCCTACAGCCTGGTTCAGAGACATCTTGCTGTGCAGCGTGGTGGGGAAGAGTGAGCCCTGAAAGGATACGGCTTGTCGCAACTGTAACAAGCCTTTGTTTTCCAGGGCTCAATGTCTCTTGGTTAGACCGGGGGAATGGGAGGAGAGCATTGTAATTCAGAATCCTAAGTCATTCGCGTGGCTGCTCTCCTTTTGAGTGGCTCCATCTCGGCTACATTTTCCCCATCTGTAATAACAGACATACGCCTGTGCAGGAAACTGATATTTTCAGCTAAAAGTCTAGTATAAAATATACATTTTCGAAGAAAGCATCAGAAATCTTTCCAAAAAGAAATAGCCTTGCTTTATGCTAAATTGCAGTGCCTCTCCTGTCATATGATATTGCTTCTCTAAACACACCTGAGTCAGCTGACTCAACAAGATAAACACCACACATCCCAGTATTAATTTCAGCAATCTTGACATCTCTGTATCATAGTGTTACACTTCTTAACTCAGCTGTCAGCATGCAGCAAATGTGGTGGTACTGTCAGCCCACACAGACTTAGGGCTTAGTATCACAAGGAGAGGGTTTTGTATGCTCCCTCTGAGAAATTTCATGTTTATACATTTTCTACATTTACAGTAACAATGGGCTGGGTTTGCCACTTTAATCAATTAATGTCTAGTCTTAATACTGTAGTAAACAAACAATTGTTTGCTGATTTGTGCTCTCTAAAGGATGTCTTTGTCTGATATACAACCAACACGGTCTGTAGTCATTCCTTCAGTTTCAGGGGAAACGCACATCTACTGGTAACTCTTGCAACTGGGACACCTGTTAGTCTGACCAATGAGACAATAAAATCAGACTCAAATTGCTTTATTCTGTAAAGATAAGTAGATAAAATCGCAGAAAATAAAGTCACAGTAAAGTAAATTCTTGCTCTGTTCACAGCTGTTAGTTTAATGGAATTGCCTTTCTCCCGAGAAGCACAGCTGCTCCAGCCCTGCCTGCAGCACGCACACCTGCGTGGCCTGGGAGCTGCAGCAAGACTTGTCCAAAGCAGCCGGGGCTGCACTCAGAAATGGCCTTAATTACGACGTGTATCAAGAACTAGAGCAAGCTACCAAGCATTTTGACTGACCCGCGCTGGTGCCCATTTCGTTGGAAGCTCAGAAGAGGGCTTGCTTTGTAAATCGCTCAGCACGTGTTTGCTGGCAGGCCGCTGTCCGTCAGGCTGTAGCAGGGCTTGTGCAGCTTTCTGTTCTCTGCCGCTTAGTAACATCAATAAATAAATTAATCAATGGGGCTGTTTAGTCTTGAAAAGAGAAGGCTGAGAGGGGACCTTATTAATGTATATAAATACCCGAGGAGTGGGAGTCAGGAGGAAGGTGCCGGTCTCTTCACAGTGGTGGCCAGTGACAGGACAAGAAATAATGGGTTTAAGTTAGAACATAGGAAGTTCCACCTCAACACGAGGAGAAACTTTTTCACTGTGAGGGTGACAGAGCCCTGGCACAGGCTGCTCAGAGAGGTTGTGGGGTCTCCTTCTCAGGAGATACTCAAAACCTGCCTGGGTGAGTTCCTGTGTGACCTAGTGCGGGTTATCCTGCTCTGGCAGAGGGATTGGACTAGATGATCTCTGGAGGTCCCTTCCAACCCCTGACATTCTGTGACTCTATGATTTCCTTTCTATGAGTGAGCATGTGTCCTCACAAGCCGGTAGAGCCTTGCAAACCAGACTCTGAGCCTTGGTGCACAAGTGTTATCGGCGCCTTGTGTTTGCAATCAATGGGACCCACATTTTTGCAGGCTCAGTTAGTTGTGTGTAGAAGTGCAGCGTTAACACATGGATGCAATTCTCCAATTTGGGAGTGTGGTCAGTAGTTAAAAATATTGGGTTTCTTTTCTCCGCTGTACTCCCTTGGCTTTTAGTTTAGAACTCCTTGAGCTTGTGCCACACACACAACAGGACTCTATGCCTTAATTTACCCTTTCTAAATGAGAATAATAAACCCCCTTATCTCACAGGGAAATTGTGAAAATAAGTGTATTGGAAATGGTTTGATAACGCACTGGCCAACACAGAAACAATGCTGGATTTAGAACTTGGCCTAAATACTATGCAAAAAATAAAGCTCTAGACCAGTAATGAATGATGACAGAAGGAGAAATCATTGAATCGTTGCTCATTTAGTGAACGTAAAAGCACTGGATGAAATTGGCCCTGTGGGGAAAATAGAAAGACTAAGATAATTCTTACAAAAAGAGAAATGACTTATGGTTGCAGGGACAAGCTTAAATTTAGCATTTCCTCATTTCTGAGTGATAAGTGTGGCCATCCAAAGACATTTCAGAAAATAATGGGTGGGTATTTGATTTGGGTGATTTTTCTAGCTTTTGAAAAGAGAACTGAATATGTAGCAATTCTGTCCTGAGGCATTCTCCTAATACCTACTGGAGGTATCAGTTGATTGAATGTGCTGAAATGCTTAAATCCACAGAAATATCCCTCACTTCAGCTAAGAGAAGCTGCCCAGATGGTTTTCCATCACCCTCTGCATGGAGTAATGTCATGGGTAAAATATGAGCAAATGGAGCTTCTAGCCTGGTGGAAGAGGGAGCCTATAGTGGAAGGTCCTTGTACCTGGATGGGCACTCAGCAGTATCCCCAGCCTGGTTCTTTCTCACTTTTAGCTTGGTGCAACCAAGGAACGAAGCTGAAAGTCTTAGTCCATCTTTGACGAATAAATTGGTTTGTGAAAAGTAGAATAAACTATAACGTCCTTAATGCCAATGGATTTTCATACAGCATGAAGTAGTCTGCTTTCAGATTTCAAACCTTTTCCAAACTGTGTTTTCTGGTATGGATTAATTTGTTGTTTTTAATGTTCGAGAAGCAATTGCTAGAATTTCTTGACATGGATAAAATGCTTTATTTTCCCTTATTGCATCCTTGGAAAAAGCAGAAATTCTTTGGCTGAAATTCTCTAAAATGTCCACTGTGAAAACTTCAGCCCAAGTAGTTAAAATTGAGATAAATTGTAAACAATTGGATGTGGGATCTTCTAATGAGAGGTGTCAAGGAATATGAATAATAGGTGTTATTTCCAGCCATGCCTGTAATAATACATGATAGGATATTTAAGGTAACGAGATGCAAGCACAAAGTGAGGCAAATGTATGTACTCATCTTTTACATTTTAATGGAACTAATTAATGAGGCTGGCATGCTTTTGAAAATGCTTCAATTTATTCTTTGATTAAAAACTCGAAGTCTCTCATTAGTACAAAAATATCTTTTCTGACTTTTACTTCTGAAGTGTATAAAACAGATCAGTGCTGATATAAACTGGGAATTTCAAAATTATTGTTTACATTGCATACTATTTCTGCATCATTCATTGTGGATTTACATCATAATTAGTTTGCTCTGTTTTCCCTGCAGTGAGCTTGACTTGAAATGGGAAACTCCTCTGGATTTAACTGTTGCACCCGATTGCTTTTTTTTTGCTTTCAGACATTGGCCATGAGACATTAATTTTTTAATTTGTTTATTTCTATGAGAAGGTGAAAAAATATCTGCTTCTGTACTTGATTTATCAAATGACTTCAGTTTTACATAAGGTGACGTTTGCGTTTGTGGAATGGTATTTTGATTACAAAACATTTGGCTGGCTCAGAATTTTGTGTGTATACCTTAATTTACATTATTCCCCTGCAGACCTCATTTGGGGAAAAAGGATCTAGTGCAGCAGTTCCTCTTTAATTCCAGCTTCTGTAATTAGTTTTTTCCTTCTGCTCACTCTCCATTTTGATAAAATATTAATTGATATTAAATAGTGTGAGAGCATGTGTGCAGGGTTTGGGGGGTGTTCCCTAGCTGAAGCTACATTCGTGGAAATAACAGGGGATGGCTCCAGAGGGGGAGTGTAGTTGCACCTTTGGTTAAATGCATGATTCCGATACTTCTCTGCTTCACTTTGATGGATGAAATTCTCCCCAGGCTAGGGGGTTTATGAGGTCTTTACATTACTAAAACATCCTTGAGCTAAAGCTAAAATCCTGACAGCTTTCAAGAATTTCGTCCAGACTGTAAAGACTTGGAACGTGTTACAATGGCACAGAGCAGCACTGTAGCTCCTGCATCAGCCTCCTGTCATAGAACTGTAGAATTGTCAGATTTGGAAGAGACCTTAAAGATCGTCTAGTTCCAACCCCCCACCATGGGCAGGGACATCCCCCACTAGATTAGGCTGCCCAGAGCCCCATCCAGCCTGGCCTTAAAAACTTCCAGGGATGGGGCTTCCACCCCCTCTCTGGGCAACCTGTGCCAGGGTCTCAGCACCCTCATGGGGAAGAACTTCTTCCTAACGTCCAATCTGAACCAATCCATCTCTAGCTTTGATCGATTCCCCCTAGTCCTATCACTAACCCGACATCCTAAAAAGCCCCTTGTGCAGATTGCCCTTCTCCCGCAGCCAGAGTGGGGCTGTCCTACTCGACAGCCCACACCTTTCCTCCCTGCTCTACCTTTGCAAAAATGTGGGGGAGGGAAACCAGGGCGTAGACTGAAGGGTTCCTGCTTTCTGCCAACCCGCTCAGGTTCTGTGCGCTGTCCTTTCTTACATCCCTTGGAACTGGCCGAGAGGTGAGGAGAATAACGGTGTGGTTACCCGTCAAAGAGCTCAACCTCAAAGCAGCCAAAACTGCGGCAAACCAAAAAATGGCTTTGCTTTTAAGCAGTCCTTTTTCAGCTTTCTGCTACAAAAAGCCTCTGAAGTGAGCCTTCCCGGCTCTTGCTTATCCCTCCTGTGTGTCTGGGAAGATGGTTGCAATGAGAGAAGAAGATTTTTCTCCTAGAAAAGCAAGATAAGGCATCTTGCTGGCTAAGTAGAACAGATGGGAAGCACACCACTTTGCCCTCCTCAGCAGGTTTGAATCTAGTGGCTTGTGTGTGAGATTTAATGTGGATATGAATAAATAATAGAAAGGAAAGGAATATTTGCTCAAAACAGAGTTTACAGAATGATATGCTTTACTGATAAATCAGTCTGAAAATATTTTGTCGTCAAGACTCATTTTTCAGGTCCTTTGACAGCAGCTAGTGTCCCAATTTGAAAGGCTTGCTGTGAATTTCACTCCCACTATTCCTCTCTTCCCCAGCAGTGTTACACCTCCCAGTTTTACTAATACAGAGCTCTTCTCGTGTAAGGAAAATAAATTAGCAATTTAGAAAGGTTGACTAGAGACAACCCATCAAAGAGGAGTCCAGAGCTGTGTGAGTGGCAGCACTATCTTACAAGTTCTATAAATACTTGGTGTCACCCAATGCACATCTTCCTTGGACTTTGCATTTATTTCTCCCTGCATTATACACCAACATGGGTAGCAAAATATGAAAAAGAGGAGACAGCAGAGATTAGGGGCTGGAAACATTTTCACAGCAGTATCTTGTCAGCTTTCCAGCACACTCTGACTTATCGAGATCCAAACACTCACAGCTGGTGCATATTTTAATGCCAAATGAGTGGCATGGCTGAAATTGGAATTCACAGTCTCTCAATGCACTGTACTAGCGCATTTAGTCAGCACATTGCTTTTGTGTGACTCTTTTAAAGTTAAGTTACATTTCAATGAGGGTATTTTTATGGAGGCGCTGTGAACTTGCACGGAAGAGTGTGTGGCTGGGTGTGCCAAGTGGCTGTATGTTGGATTAAAATTAGAAGTAAAACAACATGAAAAACCCTGCTAATTTACTGCCCTAAAATTGTCAATTAGAGCAGTGCCAAGGAGTCTGGCAAGAGCTCCGTTTTTTTCCAAAAGGCAGACAAGCAATGCCAACTCTGAAGCAAAGGAAAGTGGAGGAAATATTTGTCAACTCTATCCAATAACTGGTCACGTAATAATTGGGCAGTAAATTCTCTAACCTGAGTTGTTTGACTGATGGTTGGAACAGTGCCTGGTTTTGTGGAGGGTTTGTGGTTGTGGGTTTTTTTGTTTGTTTTTTTTTTCTTTCTTTTTTTTTTTTTACATTTCTACCACTGTGTTCTTTTCCATTGGTATTGCGATGGGTTGCTGTGTAACTCGGTGGTGAGGTGCAACGTTCCACATTGCGGCATTTCCTGAACATCATGGTCTATAAGGTTGCGTTGTCTGCAAAATTTTTTACGACGACACTAGAGGAAAGAAGTGTTTTGGGACAAGGTGCTTCAACACAGTGATCCCTGGTATGTATCAGCCTTCTGAAATTCAGTGGCCAGAAAGAGGAAGGCAATTTCCCTTTTAGGAAATGCAGTTCAATTTTGTAATAAGATCTTGCTTTGATTTTGATTCCCTGAAGTCAGCCAAGAGAACCACTGTGGGTTCACTTGAGTAAGGGGTCCTCTAGCACAGCTATTGAAACTCTCAGCTGTAGGGGGGCACCTTTGGGAAACAGATTATTGGTGAGGTCCCTTCCAACCCCATCCACTCTATACATACATACATATGTGGCTGGGTGATATTAAAGTGTTGTGTCACGCAATGCTGTGCTGTTTGGGGGTAGACTGTTGTGGCTTAAGAAAGTCTCAAGCACTCTCTAAATTATTCTAGTCATGAAGCAACTCAGATTTAGTTCATTAAAATTCTTTCTATGCTATGAAATGAATTGAATCCAATTCAGTTCAATGGAAGCAAGATCCCATGATGAGAGATGCTTTTGAACTCTTCAGACCTACAAGAGTTTTCATTTTTTTTTCATGGGATCCATATGTTTGCAAACAATTATCACACTGGATTAATTTGACACAGAGGGAGGCAACAAATCAGCCAGTACTTCTATTATAACCCAGATTTTGTGGGACTTTATTTTTGTGACCTGCTTTCTCTGCTTTTTCTTTTTTTTCTTTTTTTCTTTTTTTTTTCCAATCCTGGATTTTGGGTTATTGTAATGACTGCAATAGATTCAGACTTTAAGGATGAACAAACCCAAATATAGTATATACACCAGCATTAAAAATTGATTAATTAAACACCTTAGCAAGAAAATGTTGGGGAGATGAAACAACATAGAAAATAAGCTATGACTCTATGAAGTAGAGCTAAGTCTGGGCAGTTACTGAAGAACATGTGGAAAACAAAATGAGTAACAAGTGGCACAGGACACTAAGTGGTATGACAGAGGTACCAGGCCAACACTGTAACACTGCGCTGGACAGGGTGAATGATCCCTGCCATGAACTTCTTTCCCTCCTTTTGCAAATCTGTGCAAGGACAGAGAGTGATGTCTCAGAGTGGTGGGAAGATACTGTCAAATGCTGAAGTAAGTAGGAAGACAAAGGGAAAGGGCTTCAAATTGTCTCGGTAAAGTAGTTGGCTTTTGGTCTGCTTTGCTTTTTTCTTTTTTCCTTGGAGGCTGGTCTGAGATAAATGAGAACCAGATTGGCTGGCATTTGTGCCTGAGCTCTTGTCTTGGGAGTTAGTGAGGTTTAAAGCTGAGATGTCAGTAAGACCTCAAGACCTGGCTACTCTCTAACCTGGAAGAAAAAAAACAAGACTCAGTGTCTAAGTATTTTCCCCCAAAGTTCAGAGCTTGTACACCTGCCAGTGGTTTTAAGAGGAGTTTCACTACTACCTTCAGTGGAAACAAGATCAGACCATGAACTGTGTATTTTACTGTTGTTATCAAATGTACTACGTAGATGCCAAAGGGAAAAGAAAACTGCCAATGCCAAAGAGTGTGGTACTTAGCCCACATTGCATGTTCTCCACTTGCAGCCAGCATGTTTAGCTCTTGCAAGTCCCATCCCACTCAAGTGCAGAAAGAATTATCTATGTTCAAAAGATCAGGCTCCTACCAAATAATCCAGGACAAATGCGTGTTTTGATATTAAATTCAGTAGGAGCAGGGATAGGACCATCATGTGTCAATATAAAGTGAAATAATCTTTTGATTTAAGAATTTGCATTTTAGTCTTCATTTCAAATTCATGTTGCCTTCTTAAGGCTCTCACTACTTCACTGATTCAAAGATAGGATAGATGCCAAGTATAGTTCCTTATATGTCTCTAGTGCTGCAGATATTTAATGAGTTTTAACATAATTTATTACCAGTAGAGAGCAGTCTGAGATTAGAATTAATATTGGGCAATACATGAGGAAAATATCATGGCTGAGCCATACATACAATACACAGTGCAGAACGAAACTGATTAATTTTTAAGCATACAGTATGTGTACCTGTAAAAGTAGATTATTTTTGCCAGTTAGGTCTTTCAAGAGAAAGCGTTTGAAACTTTTTAACGTAGCCTAAAATGACAGAAAACATGGTAACATTCTTTTTGGTTTAAGTTTTAAAGGTGTAACTGCTGGAGGTCATGTTTCTATGTTTCCCTTACCTTGTTTTAAAAGAGATCTCTTGTAAATAGTATTTATGGTTCTTACCTTTCCTTAGTTTCTAAGTCTGAAACTTATTTTGATGAACAGTGAGTAGAGCATTACATCGTTGCCTTCATTTCAGTTTGCTTAAATTATTTTTATTATTTTTTTAAATTACAAACACAAAGCCTGTTGTTCATCAATAACTTCATGCAGAATGTTTCACTCATACTGTTGAAAGATGTAAGAAATACAAATCATTGCCAAAATCAATAAACTGAAGTATTGACTTTCAATCCTGTCTTGTTTAGAAGGCATTCTACACACTAAATCATGTCATCATTACAATTCTGTCCATCTTGTAGTTTTCATCATTTTTCATACCATGTCTTCTAATTACACTAATCTTTTTGTACTCCAAGGGCTTGTTTTCAAATGCTGGTTTGTTTTTTGTTTCACTGTGTAACAGTCGATGCTCTAATGTTACTGCATGATCCAGCAGACAGATGGGGCTGTTAAGGGTGAATCTCCAAAATCTTTAGGTCCTGAGTTTAGTTCTTCTGGAGCTAAGAGCAGCAGCTTGCCTAGCCCTATCCAAAGGAAAATATGTTTATGCTGTACAGCAAACCTCAGTGCCTGGAGCTGGATCTAAAGAGATGTGTTTTGTTTTATTTTTCTTAGGCTCCTACTCTCTTACAAATGCAACTCACTTCTTATGTGCTTTTCTTGTGGTTGCACGGTTGGACAGCCATGCAGTTCTCCATGCCAGGATGCTCTGCTACACTCTGCTAATTGGGCAAGAATTCTGATGCTCTCTGCAATGAAAAGGTGGGCAAGGAACTTGCTTAACCTGCCTCTTCCCTGCACAGAGCAGAGATATCAAATGAAGTGAAAGCACAGCTGAGACTTACTCCCATATACCTCACGCAGGTTCAGAACAGAAATTAGGGCATGGCTGAAAGGTTTCTGTATGGATGGTTGGGTGGTTCAGGTAAAAAAATCATGTAGGAACAGAACTGAATCAAGAGCATCAACACCTGTCTCTGGAAAAATGAAACAGTAGATGTGTACTGTATGTATTCATTAGTGTGGGAACAACTAAGCCTGTACCCATACTCTGCATGTCTAACCCAAGTAAATTCTTTTCATCACTGAAGAGTCTTTTAAGACCTCTCCAAGAAAGTTCACCTTACTTTCAACTTCTCTAGGCATCAACAGACCCATGTGGGTCTACAGGAATCTTTCTAAGCGTAAAACTCACTAATGATGACAACTTCATTAAAATGACGTCATTTAGCCCTCAAAGCTGTGGAAGGTGTCTGTGCGCAGCCAAGCACTTGTGCGCAGTGTCTTTGCAGGGCTCTCTTGGGGTAAAGGGAGATTGAAGGTTTAGTTCATGTACTTGGTGATGTTGAAATAGCAATGAGAAATCAATGAAAAATGAGGATTTTCTTCGTGCTGTGGTTGTCTGTAGAACTCAAGTGCATCAGTGAGAGGAAGAGCACAGGTTAGTGTTGACTTGTATTACTTTATTTACTTCTCTATGCTTTTAGGAAAAACAATTAAGAAGTGGCTTAATTTTAGGGGGGCAATGAAGTGAAGCTCTAGAGGAGCACAGTAATAATGAAAAGAATACCCAGACATTAAGGGAACTAACAAGGCTTTGGTTTGAGGCTGAATCAAAATTCACCATTTGGTCCCACCATCACTATGTACTTTGTTGCTGTGCGCCAAGGATGTGTTAAATAGATACATCTGCAAGCATAAGCTTGAGATGAGAAGATCTTTTTGCCCTACTGCCAAAAGTACAGGTGGGGTGGAGATACCAAGACTGAAAATTTTATGCGTCTTAACTGTGTCCGTAGTCTTGCACTAATACACTTACTGGCTTTTAGTCAGAAACTGATTTCATCACAGTTTAAACTTCCTTTCCAGAATGTGATTGGTATGCTACTTTTTTTTTTTAAATCTATGCAGAGGATTAAATAGATAATTGCCAGCCACTTTTGATTCTAGGCTTCTTTTTGATATATTAGTAGGTTTTCCTATGTGAACAGTATAAATAACCAAGGCAGAGACCCAGCTTGCAAGAGCCTATCTGGGTCTTTATCACTGAACAGAAGCTGTCACTTCATGGGTGCGGTTCACTTGTTTCTTTCATGTATTTCTTGCTCCAGCATCAGCCAAGCCTCATCCCATGAGAACTTGTGGTCGCTGTTTTTCTCAGTGCTTCCTTATCTCAGGTTCCAGGGTTGTCTTTTTTTAGCTCTCTTGTTGTGTTGCAATCTCTCCATAGACTCGCTGAAATACAGTGCGCTAGGGCAGTTGAGGGGCATTGTTGACTCTCCAGCTTGGCTCGGATACATTTCACCTCTCTGGTTTTGTGGGGGAATTGATAATTAAAGATGAGAGGCTTGTTACTGTAGCATAATGGAGGCACACTTTAGAATCAGAAAGCAAACATCACAGCACTCAAGAGGAAATGAAAGTTCAAGAATGTCCGCATTATTAATCACTTGCATTGTTTTTCTCTGTGAGAAAAATGATCTGTATTTTCTATGGCTCTGCATGAATATTTACTTTTTAAAAAAATAAAAATCAGTGTTTTCTTTTAACACAGTTTCCTCTAAATGTCACTATTGTGCTCTAGATGCCTATAGGAATCTTTCTTCAGGAAAAAAGATTTATATCTAAATTCTCCAGCAATAAAATATGAATATCTGTTAGAAAAAAAAGTTGCCTAAATTTTATGTGTAATCTTTAAATTCTTGGAAATAGAGATTACCGTTTATTCTGTGCTAGTAGGTCACCTAGAACAATAGTGTCATTGTAAGTGACTGTAGGTGAATAGGCATTGAAACCTAATATTTCAACAGCAACAGTACTCAAAATGTGTTTTGAAAGATGATATATAAAGGCTCTATTGCAAGTCTGTAGTTTGTAAACAATACAAAAATAAAAAATATGACACTTCTCTTGCCTTGCCTGTGCCTACATAGTCAAAGAAAACATAAAACCCTAAGCCCAGGGAAACCAGTGTTACAAAATACTCTGCTAACAAGAAATATGAAGTATTAACTTAGTCTTACCCTTATGTGTGTGCGTTGGTTAAGACTGAATATGACATTTCCCCACTCGTAAAACAACATCGAAGTGTGTTTACCATAGTTTTGTTTTAAATATGGAATATAAATAGCACATGTAAACCCAAGGTTAATGGTAGGGATTGCTGTTCAGAGGGCTGGGTAACAGAAACCGTTTTGGCCATGGGGCTGTGGATTTGGTGTTCAAGCCTATGCTGGGAGTAAAATATTGCACACAGTGCCTGAACGTGGCCAACTCCTCTGCTGCCTTTGCTCCTTTGGCATCAGCATCTCATCTGCAGGTCACTAAAACACAGGTTTGGAGGGAAGCAGGTTACAAAGTTATTCCAAGAGCAAAAGCTGCTTTCCTCTTGTGCACCCGACCAAAGAGTGCAAGCAGAAGCACAGGCTAGCTCAGGAGGTCATGTCAGTCCTGAGGTGAAGAGCAGCTGCTACATGGAAGCCTGCTCCTTCTGCAGTGTGGAGAAAATCCAGGAAGAAACACATGCAGCGTTTATTGCAGCGGTTCCCCCACTTTTCTGCCGTATCTGTCCTTATCAAAGATGGGCAGCCCCTTTCACGGGCAATCAACCTCG
This sequence comes from Apaloderma vittatum, assembly GCF_000703405.1. Taxonomy (NCBI): domain Eukaryota; kingdom Metazoa; phylum Chordata; class Aves; order Trogoniformes; family Trogonidae; genus Apaloderma; species Apaloderma vittatum. The sequence continues at coordinate 72,224 of NW_009697228.1, forward strand.
AGGGAGCCGCTTGTCTCTGGAGAACTTCGTCTGTCTCCTTCATCTCTTTCCAACGTGCAGTCATCTATTAGCATGCCATAAGTTTTGGGGTTTTCCTCTTTGTTATCTCTATGGACTGCCCTTCTGTGTATGGCCCTTCCCCCTTCCCCTGGCCATACAGCCTTCCCCCCATGCATACTTTCTCCTTCCTTCCTAAGGAGTTTCCCTAAACAATGAATAGAAACAGGAAGCTACTTACGGTCTCTTGTCCCTTCCCTTTCACTGAAAAGCATTAGGGCTTTTTACACAGTGACCTTGAAGTAGCCTTCCTTTCCCAGCTCAGACTGGCAGTGGTGATTGATGTATCTTTGAGGGGAGGGCAAAGGCAAAGAGGAGGTGAAATAATAAAATAAAATAAAGAGAAGAAAAACTCTGCTCAGACTGAGGAATTCAGAGATGAAGGGGGGGAGGGGGGAGGAACAAAAACCACACACAAAACTCAAAAAACCCCACCCCCCCAAAAAAACTCAAAAAACCCCCCCCCCCCAAAAAAAACCACCCCAAAAAAACCCAGCCCAAAGAAGCAAGGAACCCAGTTCACCTGCATAAGCTTGAATGTCTCTGAATAGCTACCCCATAGAGGTGTGATTGCTCTGTATTATGGTCTGTAGGTCAGAGTCACTGGGTGACTGAGAGCTTGCAGTCAGATGCCTGGGGCTTCCTCTTCCCACAAAAGCAGAAGGATAGAAACAAGTTTGGATTTTTGTTGTTGGGGTTTTTGTTGTTTTTTTTTTTATACCAGAAAATTACAGGTTTTTTCCACAGGCTTATCTTAAAATGTTACTACTATCAGTATCTATGGAAGAGGCTTGAGTAAATTATGGCCATTTTCAGGAGTGCACACTTATCCAAAGGTGTTCGGCTTCACTTTTTCTTTGAGT